>NW_014569646.1:307970-315634 GCF_001313835.1 Polistes canadensis
TTATTATTATTATTATATACATATATATATTAGACTGTTTTCTCTCTCTCTCTCTATCTCATAGGTTTATTTTTGTTTTGTTTTGTTTTGTTCTTAATTTTTTTTTCTTGTTTTTTTTTTATTATATTATAAATTATCTCTATCTTTTTTTTTTCTTTTGATAAAGTTTATAAGTTTGTATAGATAACAGCAAAGAAAATGAAAAAAACAAACATACGATACGCGCAGACTATTCTATATTTCTCCTTGTGAGCATCAAAGTTTCTGTGTTTGTCAAATCTGAGAAGAAAAAAAAATGAAAAAGAAAAAAAATGATAATTGCATGCTTCAAAGGTCGGTAGTAGTTCATAGCTATTCTCCTGCTTATTATTCTTATATCGTATAATATATTAAAAAAAAAGTCTAAGAGTTACTTAACTTAAGGACTAAACTCTTGGGCTTATTAAATAGGACGCAAAGTTTGCAAACTATTATACTCTGTCGCAGCGCGTTTTTGTGTCACAATTGTTGATAATGCGTTATGTAGAAGTTAATGTGTCGTCGAAAGAAAGAAAAAGATAAGAAAATTAACTTATGGTATGTTGAAAATCAAACATTTAGTTACTTATAAGAAAGTCAAGAGACAAGAAAAAAAAGAAAGAAAGAAAATGAAAAAAAAGAAAAAAAAAAGAATAAGAAGCCATCTTGCAGAACATATTTTAAAGCGCATGTAAAAAAAAAAAAGATTGAAGAATAACTATTTAGACTTGCCACTTGAGTAGATTCCATTTGTGCATTGTTAAAATTAGTAATGTGAGGTACATAATGGTTATACAATATTTACTCAGGATGCTTTATTATGGTCCATCTTTCACAGAAATCTACATATATATGACATTATCACAATATATATGGAGGTCATATATGTATCATTCATTATATAATATATATACATACGTGTACATATATATTATATATGATATAATAGTATAATATACACATTGAAAAAAAAAGTAAAAGTAAAAAAGAAAAAAAAATACACATACGCATATATATATATTTTTTTTATTTATTTGTATTTTATATTAATATATATATGTATATGTATATATATGCGTATATGAATTACTGGTTTTGTGGTGCTAACGAACATTTTGCATCCATTAATAACGTATGTATATGTATTTGTTATTAACTTACACGTCAAAAATCATTTTCGTATTCTACAATAAGTGAAAATGATTTGCACGTAATGTAGTATTAAACACAAGGTTCGTTATAATTGAACAATATACCAATGGTATCGCATAAAAACGATACACTTCACCTATGTAAGAAAGAAAGGAAGAAGGAAAGGAAAACCCAAACAAAAAGTAACTAAATGCGTACAGTTTGCTAAACAACTTCTATTTATGTATATACAATACGATGAGATCCACGTAAAGGAAGGAAGGAAAGGAAGGAGATAAATTCCATACATAAAAGCGCATACATATATAGAAATACACATATTTTTTAGGGTTGTTTACATGATGATCAGCCTTAAGATTTGATTGAAGTAAAGAAAAAGAAAAAAAAAAACAGAAAAAAAATGCTACATATATATATGTGTATACAGCATGTATATTTAAATATTTGGCAGATTGCGCTACATACATAACAACTAAAACACCACAATGTTATTACGTATATCGTCTAAGATAATATTTGTTTACAAATATTATTATTTTTTGCCAAACCAAATCATACATATGTAGCACATTCGTATATACATATATAGTATATATTTATACTTAAATATATATATATATATAGCTTTCTTATATAGGGGTAACGTTTGCACATATTAAAAGTTATCAATGCTATTACTTCAACACCCCCTATACCCCTACTAAAGTGCAGCCCACCCATAACCCACCCACTCTTTCTGTAACAACCTAACGGATTGCTGCTTATTAAGTAACTCGAATTTGTGTAGGGATAATTTTGGAAAAACGAATATCACACGACGATAAACTATTATTCTTAAAAACCTTTGCGTGTAAGATATCGATATATGTAGTTTATTGCACGAAACCCATATATATATATATATGTGTGTGTGTGTATGTGTATGTGCGCGCGTGTGCGTGCTGTGTATATATATATAGAAAGAGACAGTTAATATATTATACAGATAGACAGACGGAGAACATAAATATATATATAGAGGAAAATATTTAAAAAGAAAAAAGAAAAAAAATGTAAAATTACATAGACGTTTAGCATACGCACTGATCAACTGTAAAAGAATCGTCTCTTGTACCTCTAGAAGTTTTTCATGCATACATATATATATACACATATACATACACCTACATTATAATATGCATAAAACACAGCTATACACAATATACATATATAAACTAATTCTTATATACATACATAAATATATATATATATATATATATTTAATAGTCGTGGTTAGCAGAGTTATATAAATAATGCCTGTGATAATAGTATCTTCAGGATATAAGTTGTGTCCTTAAAGAGTCTCTGATGTTGTTGCTAGGTAAATATTAATTAGAAGTACCAATGAAAGAGAGAGCACTCACGATTCGCATTGTCGCATTGTTTTTTGGCATTGTATATGTAAAAAGGAAAAAAAACAAATCATAAGCTTGTTCCGTATACAATGGCATGCAATATATGTTTACGATGCAATCTATTGCCTCCATTATGGTACATTAAATATGAGAAAAAGAAGAAGAAGAAGAAAGTGATGAAAGAAAAAGAAGACACGTAAAGTGAAAAAGAATACTGGAAGATAACACGAATGGCTGACCATTACAAAAAGAAAAGAAACTACAAGAAGAGGATCTTTTACCTCAAAAAAAAAAAAAGAAAATAAAAAAAAATAATATTATTATATATTACGCTCACACCTTATATATATTTGAATATTTTAGTATAGATTTACTCTATTTACATACTTTTATCTGTGGAAGACTACTTGGCTAATTTTAGGCCACTGTTAAAATTTACCCCTTATTTGCCTTGATGTTTGAATTACACATACAATAATAAAATAAAAAAAATAATAATAATTAAAACAAAAGAAGATGAAAAAAACGACAAAGAAACGTGAAAAAAAGAAAAAGAATTATTTAAACAAAAAAGAAAGAAGAAATAAAATACAGACAGAGAGAAGAGCGAAACGAAAAAGAAAATTCATTGTTACGTGGATTGTAATTGTGATAGATTTTTTGATGATTTTTACAATCTCAAAGTTCTTATTATCCTAAATATGTATAGAATTATATAGTCATTCTTCTACGTAATTGATAAATTTTTGCTTACATATTGTTAAACGAAGAAACAAAGAAAAAAAAAGAAAAGGAAGAAGAAGATTAATAATAATAATAATAATAATAATAATAATATTATTGAAAAATCGTACCCTATATTGACATTGTTAGTGATTAGACAAGTACCATTTAAATTGAATTAATTGAACATCTTTCTTGCACACAAGAAAAAACTAAGTTTTGTATATCGCTTTAGCAATTACAGCTTTTAATCAGCGTAATAAACTTCCAACATATTTTAAAATAACGCATGGGGACTCCTTTGCGTTACATATATATACATATATATTTACACCATTATTTCAAGAAACAAAGCGAATACAAAAAGAACTACATACTTTTTTCTGATATTTTGTTTGTCCAATAACATTTAATACTTTATCGTGTTCTCGAAAGGAATAAGCATTGTACACTTAAAAAGGGATATACCATCAAACAAAAAAACAAAGAAACAAACGTGAGAAAAAAATTATTATAATGATCATGGTCTGACTGACTGTTAAACATATATAATATATTATATCGTATAGATTTTAATTATGTCATTTAAAAGACCATTAGTGTGATTTAAATATATCTTTATTCTTTTATATTTGTTCTATTATATATTAAATTCTTCTTATTATTATTTTTACAAATTTAAAAATTTAACTCTTTGATAACTTATTAATTTATTTACAAATTTAAAAATTATTATTATTTTTAATTATTGTGGAATTATTATTAATAATTATTATTAATTCTCATTATTATATTGTTTCTACAACTTGTTTAAAAAAAAGAAATTTATTATCTCTTATTATATGTAGTTGAAAGAAAAGAAAAGGAAAAAGAAACAAAAATAATACAAATTGAAATTATTTTTGATTCGTCGTGCTATATGTAGAATGGGTATTCATATATACTATGTCGAAGACAAAATAAAGAAGGATAGGGGAGTACTGAAAGGAGAACGAAAAAGAAAATAAACTCAAGAAAAATCAGACGATATTACAACTATCTGTTTTTTGGAAAAACATACAAATATCGAATATATATATATATACATATATATATCTAAAATTCTCATATATGAGAGAGAGAGAGAGAGAGAGAGAGAGAACGAGAGAGAAAGAGAGAGAGAGAGATAGAAATGTCATCGTTTAAAAAAAACTAAACAAACATATATTATATACATATATATTTCTTTTTCGTGATATCGATAAAAGAAAACTATTGATATCAAATGAAATTAAGAAAGATGAAGAAAGAAAAAAGACAGAAAGAAATAAAATTTAAAAATCTATTCAAAAGATCTCCATTAAATATACATAACAGGATTAATCGAGAGCATTTAAAAAGATGAAGAAAACTAAAGATCGAATTGTTCTTTAAAAATAAAAAAAAATAAAAGAACTTGGTGATCCTGCGAATGGGATAATAAAAACAATGAAAAAAATTGTTACTACGTATCACGGAAATATGTTCCTCATTTTGAAAATTGCGTCACGCGTTATACACGAATATATATATATGTATGTGTGTGTGTGTGTGTGTGAGAAAGAGAGAGAGAGAATGCGCTGGTGTGTAATGTGTATACATGTCACATATATGTATATGTATATATATATACACGAAGGATAAAAAATACGAGAAAAAGAAAGAGAGAGAATGAGTGATTAAGAGAGAGTGAGAGAGAGATAGAAACGAAAACCAAAAAATTAAAAATTATAAGGGGCTAGTAAAGGGAAGAAATTAAAAAGCAAACAGTATATATATAAATATATTATTTATATGTGTATATAGTGTGCATAAAGAACGCATGTGCACATACACACAACTTGCATTAGTAGTGCGTAGGGGTAACATGACATAAACAAAATCTAGAGAATGAAGAGAAAAAAAGAAAAGAAAGTAAAGTAAAGTAAAAAAAAGAAAAAAAGAAGTGAAAAAGAAAAATAATAACTAAATTTTAGCCTACGATTTTAATCATAGTCTTCCTAGCAAACCCTAAGGAAAGAAATGAAAAGACAGAAAGACAAGGAAAGAAGTATAGGAAGATGGGGTGGGAGGGGAAAACAAATTACGAGAAGAGGACAAAATCTTACTCTCTTCTAATATTATATTATATTGCATTATATTATATTATATTATATATATATATATATACACATATATATTTAATCGGTGGACACGTGTTAAGCAATTTTTGCTTGCATTACCGAGAGTCTCAAAAGATAAAAACAGAACATGGGGGGTGGGTGGAGATAAGGGAGAAGGGGAAAAAATAATAAGAAAACCACGTATTTAATTAATATACAAAATTATTTTCTAATATCTATTACATATATATTCTGTGTGCGTGCGTTTATGTGTGTATAGATAAAGAAGGGACGTTCTAACACACATATATATATATATATATATATATGCACATCTATGCACAGAATTATATCTACGACGTAATCTCGATTATTGTCAATCATTATTTTTGTGTCTTTCATTTATTTTTATATACCAAAAATTTTAACATATCTATATCACTGTTAATGTTCTTATATAGAGTGATATATACTGTTAAAATATATTCGTCCTGGTTCGTATTCGAAGAAGGAACGAATTAAAAATTGTTTTTTACTCGTTCGTATTAGTCTCAATTGAAATTTATTATTAATTAATTTTCGTTCGTTCGTTTGTTTTCTAATTTTCTAATTCATCGAGATACTTTAGTCGTATACAATGAACTCTTTTATCGCGCCCTTTTAAACGATACGATTTATATATACACATAAATATTTATAGAAAATATTATTAGATATGTATATATAGAAAAAAAATCAATGAGTACCTTTTATTTTTGTCTGATTGAAATTAATTTTATTTCGATTTATAATAATTTCTTATTAATTAATTAATTCATATTTACTCTCTTACAATATATTATATTTTTGTTTATTTTCTCTTTCTCTCTCTCTCTCTCTCTCTCTCTTTCTTTACAAATATATATATATATATTTACATACACTCAAACATATATCTATATATATACATAAAAACATATATTTTTCTTATATTATTTTTTGTCTCTTGTTTTTCCTATTTTTTTCACAGAAAAAATTTTAGGAAATTATTTCTAGCCATATTTTATTTTTCTCCTTTATTTTTTTGTTTGTTTTGTTTTATATTTCTGACATTCTATATTATAAATGCATACATATATATTAGGTATATTGCCTTTAAATATTACATTGTAATTTTATTCTTATGACATATCGTGTTCTATATTGGCTGTTCGACGCTTTTTTTAGCGTACTTATTTCAATATATACATTTACATATAATAATTAATTCATTCATTAATTATATAATAATTGCATGTCCATCTTTCTCTCTCTCTCTCTCTCTCTCTCTCTCTCTCTCACTCTCTCTCTCTCTCTCTCTCTCTCTCTCTCTCTTTCTCTTTCTCTCTCTTATGATAAAAGAAAGAAAAAAGAAAAAAAATATAATAATGATTAAATCTTTCATCGTGCGCTGTGTTGTTGAGGGTTGTGTTTATAAAAAATATTTATTTCGATATTTAAATTATTATTATTATTATTATTATTATTATTATGGCGTTTCTATTTATTTTTGGTTTGTTTATTTATGTGATTATTGGTCGAAGTACCATATTTTTTGTTTCCTTGTTTGGCCTTCCATTAAAAAATATATATAGATATAAATTAAAAAAGAAATTAATATTTATATTTATAGAGAATTGTTTTTTTTTTTTTAAGAAGGAAAAAGTAATTTTATATATTTCTCTAAAATATTAATGTTTTGTTTTATTAAAGTAGATCGCGAAAATAATTGTAACGCAAATGATAAGAAACCAAAAAAAATTGTTAATTTATTTTTTGTTTCATTTTTTCTTTTGTTAAATATATACTTAATTGTAATTTAGTTTCGTTCGTTGGTTTAATTTTTTGTTGTGTTCTATATTTTTTTCTTTTTAATATTAATGTATTTCTTCTCTTCCTTTCTTTTTTCTCTAACTCGAATACTCATCAACGCGTTAATGAAATAAATAAATAAATATAATAAATGAATGAAAAATAACGCGTAAAATCGTCACGATAATATTGACTCTAGAAAAAATAAGAAAAATGAAAAGTTGGAATTAAATATTAATTGAACGAGTAAAGGGGGAGGTTGGGGGTGTTACAATTATTGTAACAATCGATATATTAATGACGACGACAATGATGATGATGATGATTATTATTATTATTATTATTATTATTATTATTATTATTATTATTATTATTATTATTACTATTATTTGTTTGTTTGTATTTTCTATTGTTTTTTTTTTACTTT
>NW_014569646.1:315936-318835 GCF_001313835.1 Polistes canadensis
ATATATGTGTGTGTGTGTGTGGGTGTGTGTGTTCATATACACTTATATACACACATACATATATATTACTCTTACGCCTTATTTTATTAATTATAGAATTATCTTTCTTACCACTATTATCTTATACGCATTATCACTGCGTATGGTAATATAAATGAGGAAGGGTTGTATTCTACCTTAGAATTAAAAAAGAAAGGGGGGTGGAAGAGAAGGATATATAAGTAAAAGATATAAAAAAAAGGAATGAAAAACAAAAAGGAAGGAAGGAAGGATAAACACTCAGAATTACAATATAATTCTTGCTTAGTCAGTTGAAGTACAAATATTTAATGTATTTTGTCATTAGATGATAAGTATAATGAGAGTCTTATTATTACAATGGCATGAAAAATGTTATGTTGTTCCATTCCTCAAGAGCACTGGCTTTATTTATATACATTAGTCATTTGATGTAATAATAATAATATTATTAATATTAATATTATTAATAATAATAATAATAATAATAATAATACTTAACACGGGTTTTCTTGGGCAAGGGTAGGGGAGATAGAGGGGTGAGGAAGATAAATAATTAATTAAATAAATAATTAAATATACTTGCCGACACAAAAAGATAAAGATACACACACACACATTCACGCGTACATACATTACATTTATCTAATTATACTATCTAATCTATCTAATATATTTATTTTTGATGACACGTTCCTTTTTCGGAGGTACTTTATTTACATATCAAATCAACTAACAAATGCGTAGATGCAAAGATAAACGCGTTGCATATTTAACAATAATAACACATACATGCATGCATGCAATATAAAATAAAGTAAAGTAAAGTAAAGTAAAGTAAAGTAAAGTAAAGTAAATACATACATGTATACATTTACACACGAGACATACACGCACGCACGCAACAGTTGCATTCCATTGGTATGCTAAACTGTGAAGCATTGTATTTTTTAGTATACCTTTTGAAGTTCCATGATCTCTTTATTCCCCCTAATTAATTTTTAGATTGCGATTTTTAAAAAGAAAAAAAATAATGACGACTATTACGACGATTATGACGATTATGACGACGACAACAATGACGACGACGACGACGACCGATTATGATTGACGAATATAAAAAAGGCCTTTGACGTTGCCGCTAATTAAAAAACTAAAAAAGAAAAAATAATAATAAAAAATACTGGTAACGTTTTATGAAGGATCTAAAAAATAAAACATGGTTTAATGTTTGTTCAACCAAAAAAAGAAAAAAAAGAATAACTATATTAAAGAAAAATATATATACATACATATAAAAAAAAAAAAAATAAAAAAAAAAATAAAGAAGAAAATGATAAAAAAAAAAAAAAAAGATATATAAGAAAAAGAACTGTTTTTTCCGAGTTGCTCGCTATTCGAGCAAACTCGTAAAGTTACGTTGCATAAACTACATTATATATATATACACACATTATATACATACATAGTCAGGTTTTCTTGCTTTTTTATTTTTTTAATCTCTCTTTTTCTTCTCCCTCTTCCTTTGTAATAAATGTTTTTCTTTATTTTTACTTTTTTCTTGTATATAAAAATTTGCCGTCTTTAACATGTTAAGATATTTAGCTGAGAACAATGGGATAATGATGAGAGAAGAAGGAGGAGAAACTAAAAGATTTAAAAGAAAGAAAGAAAAGCCGTAGAAATTTTTTGTGAACTTTTTTTTAACAACATCTAAATGTTACGTATACTCACAGCGGGTAGCTGCAACAGCAGCAGCGAGTATACAATATATTACAGTTATGTAAACAATGATATTGAATAATGCTGTGCACAACGAACAGCAAGCTGCAGTAAAACATTTATTTTTAATAATTCGATATACACATCGACAAGAAAGAATGACAGACAGACACAAATGTATGGTCCGTGTATTTAACGAAAAAACAAAATAATAAACTATTAAAAAAAAGAAAGAAGGAAAGGAATTCCAATTAAACAGAGAAAATTTGTTGAGAGAAATGTAATACTAATAATACATACATACATACATGCATACATATAATTACTTACATGCATACATATTTTCTCTTGTGAATAAGGATTCACTATGCGTAAACCATGTTTTCCTGAAACCTCCATTGGTGTTTTACTAGGATGTGAAATATTTCACGTTGGCAAAATGTTTTTTAAATGTTCCATTAAAAACTTGTCATCTTGTACTTGAAAAAATGTTAAATGCGCCGTATTTAAAAAGAATAATAGAGTACAACTTGAGAATAACAAAAAAAGAAAGAAGGAAGAGAAAAAAATAAAATAATAATACTAAAAAGTAATCGAAAAAAAACATAAAAGAAACAAAAAAATAGTAAATTATAAAGCAATACGTTGTGTGGAGAGAAGAGAAGCGTGTATATTAATATATTTTTTATATGCTAATGAGACGCCAAGGAACATGGGTCGCGTTATAGTAATCTAATGTATTATTTAGACAGACTATGTCGTGTCTCTGACTATACATACATATATATGAAATATTATCAGTTGCCTGAAATGATGATGATGACTACTTACTTAGTCTCTTTACTAAACACCCATTTACAAACTTGCTTTTTATCACTCCCCTCAAATGTATTTCGCTGCGTTTTTTCTCTATCGATTTAATTATATTATTATATTTTTTTTTTCTCTATAGTCAATAGTCATTTATCACATTATCGCATTATATCATAAACCATTATCTCGTTACTATAATATTATTCTTATTAATATTTCTATTATTCTTATTCTCTTATTATTATTATTATTATTGTTATTGTTATTATTACTATTATTTTTATTATTAATACTATTATTACTATTATACGTATTCTCTTTATCTCTCCAAAGTTTGTCAACGCTA
>NW_014569646.1:319120-351774 GCF_001313835.1 Polistes canadensis
TATGTATATGTATATATATATATATATATTTGTCAAAATGTATTATTAGATTGGAAATATTTTACTATAGGATGGACAAAATTAGACTTTAAAGAAAAGAAAAATGTGAGAAGAAGAAAATAAAATAATAAAAAGAAAAAAAAGTAATATGTAAATGTTCTTCGTTAAAATAATCATACATTGTTTCTCATGTCATATCAGATCAATTTGCCATTATCTGTCAATTTGTATGCGCTATCCTATATTAAGATATTCTCAAGCGATAATTACTATGCAGTTCTATAAAATAAAAAGAAAAAAAAAAGAACGAAAAAAAGGAAAAAAAAAGGAGCGGAAGGGAAAGAATAAAAAAAACATAAACCATGTAGAGAAACATACATTCTTATCTGCGCATAGGCTGCAATGCAATAATAATAATAATATATTGTGATGCTCACAAAAGCACATTAAAAAAACACAATTTACCAAAATTGTAATGTTTAAAATATTTCATGTGATTTTGGAAAATGTTATATATATATCTTTTATTTCCTGCCAATTGTTTAATTTGTAAACGTTGTTCTTTGTTCTTTTTTCAATAAAGTAAGTAAACCGACCAAATTGATATTCTCATTATATATCTTGTTTGTAGATATATAATTGATTTATTGTTTTTTATTTGTATTGTATTTTTATTTTTTATAGAATATGTCTATAATAAGTATATGCGTCTATACAGGGTGTCTAAGATTTTTTACCGAACATTTTTTTCTTATTTTTGTGCATAAAATACGTTGACACTGTTTGGCAGGAAAAAACCTTGAACACCCTGCATAATTAAATTAAATTGATATTTATTTGAAACATTTATTAAATTCCTTGATATTACAGATAATATACATCATTGATAATAATTACACCTCTTCTCTCTTTCTCTCAATTCAAAATAATTAATCTGAATCTGATTCTCGTCTATATTGTTGTTTTGGTAACTCATCTTGCAATTCTAAAACATGTTCTATAGGTTTCGGTTTACCGTCATCTCCAATACGACATGGTCGTACTAATCCTCCCCTAACGGAAATAAATAAATTCATTATTATTCACATAAATAATATCAGACTTTTTTTTCAATTTATTCAAAAGAAAAAAAGAGACAAACCTTGTTAATTGATCTACGAGATTAACAAGCTGTAACGCTTCGTATTCCTTTTGTTCTTCAGTCATACCATCTAAAAGATTTGGTTTTGCTTTTTCATAACAACCAGTTACTGGATTTATTCTTGAAATCATATAATCATGTTAGAAATATATTGAATTGACTTATCGAACACTTGATCTATAATTTATAATACGTACTGTTCTTTGTATTTTAAATATTCCTCAGTATCACTGTCTTCAGATTCAGAATAGGATATCTTTTCTTGATTACGACCTAATAATCCTTTATTTGCAAACATGCCTGCTGCGTTCCCATATCCAGTGTACTTTACCATACGGCTGACTACAAAATTGAACAAATATTAAAGGTATAATATAATTAAATTATAAATTATGAAGTAAATGCGACATATATGTACCATTTTCCTTGCAAAGTATGAAAAGAAATTCAGCAACAATGTCCCGTAACTTGGTGATAGGAGATGTTAAAAGTTTACACAATTTAGCTTTTAATGTTGTTCCCTCTTCTGGACGTTTCATTACATCTTTTAATGGTGGTAAAACCTTAACGAATAATTGTTGTTTTAATAAGTAAGAAGGAACAAAAAAATCAATCTTTGTAACGTCTTATATGATAGAATATCTATCGATTTGATATTATTATATTACCTGTAATCGTACATATTTTCGAACAGATTTGTCTGCTTTTACCAGCCTAATGAGAACAGTAACAACTGGAGAAAGATTCTCTAATTGATTTTCTGTGTAATTTAATCTATTATCTAAAAAATCTAGTATGACTGATATTGTCGTAACATCAGTATTCTGATATAAAATATTGTCGTCGTTGTCGCTTTCGCTAGACTGCATCATTTGTATATAGTTGTTTAATGGTATAGCAGTTAATAAATTGATAGCATTGCTAAAAAATAATAGAATAAAATTAATCTAAGAAAATGATATCTGGATATGTCTATTAGATTAAAAGCAATATTTTTGTATATGTCGATAAGTTTTACCTTACAAGATCATTATTATTTGACCAATTTTTATTATATAAAAATGTATACAAAGACGTTGTTAATTTTTTATTCTTTTCTTGCTCTTCTATCGCTGAATCTTCAGAATGTATATATAAGTTAAATAAAACTTTTAAAATATCACAAATTAAAATTATATCCTCATTCTGAAAGAATAATTTCAATATAGTAATTAGCATTTAAAAATAATATACAGGAGGATGTCCCAGTTTGTTTCTACAAAAATTTACCATTATATTCTATAAATAAAAGTAAGACTAAAAATGTTGTACAAACATAAGCTCTTAAATGCTTCATTAAAAAAACTGATTAAAAATTATTGGACAAAAAATGAAATACTCTGTATATAACACAGTACATTAGATAAACATACCTTGATAGAAAACGATACGTTAGATTTATATTGTTCCAATAATTCATCCAACATATTAAGCAAATAAGAATCGCCATTTAATTCTTTCACCGTATTTCTTGCCGATGTATTTAATGCAGTTAATATAAATAACATTTTAATATCGAACAATTTCATTTCGTGGGACGAATTGGAGTCATACTTATTGATCCGATTAATCAGATTTTCCAAACAATTCTTTTCTATTACCAAACATTCTCGTACTTTAAAACTATGATACAATAAGTTACAGAGTACTTTAGCAGATTCTATCGGAACTGAAAAAATAAAATAAGAACTAAATAAATAAACGTAGAAAAATCTTGGATTGATATTAACAAAATAATCATTACCGTTAGTAGATGGATCCTGTTCTTCATCATTCTGACAATCCAGTTTTGCTAATTGTAATAACAACGTTACCATTTTTTTGCTAACGATTTTATTTAAATCAGTTTTGTCTCGACTGCATAAACAATAAAATAAAAAAAAATGTAAGTAATAAATGAATTATACTCTTATTGTATGCATACAAACAAATATTAATAATTATTATTACCTAAGTATACGCAATGCAGTTAAACAATTAAGATGCATAGATTTATACTCTGATTTAGATAAATATTGAAATAATATTTTCCAGGTTTCTTCTCGTAACTGGTTATCGCATATTCTTTCAATCATAGTTTTATCCTCATACTGTTGATATCAATGAATCCAACAAAAAAAGATAAAAGTTATTTTATTAAATGTACATTTTATTTCTTAAGATTTATTAATTTATTTCATAACAAAATTAATTAAATAATAATCTTACAAGATTGTCAGCTTAATATTTAACAAACAAAAATAAATAATAATAATTAATTCATCGTTTTAAAAGGTATATAAAAGTAACTTACTTTTTTGACAAATATTTGAAGAGTATCTTTAAAAGTACAACTCCCAGAAATTAATTTTCGCGCTAAGTCATCCATAGCAATTGAATGTTTAAATGTTCATTCAGTTATGAAATTTTTTATTTTTCTTGTATTTTTCTATAGTTTTTTAAATATAGATTATACATAGATTATGTTTACATCAATAGGTACCATTTTAATTTCATTAATAATACATTTTATATATATGTATATATATATATATATATAAATAAATTTGGATAAAATATTAATTTATATTTATTATTTTCCCCACCGCGAGAAAATAACAATTTCTTTTTTCTCTCGTCTCAGTTTTTAATTTAATTTATTTTCATTAAAGGATTTGATTACTAATTCAATTTTAAACATTTAATTGTATTTATTCACACTCTTTTAACAAAGTAACTTAACCTAAAACAGACAAATGAGACAGAAAAAAAATGTATTTTACTGTTGTGCGCAAGGTGTTACGCATACGCGGTAAAATATAAAATTCGAATTACGTTATCATAAATAATGAAAGCATAAAAACGATATAATAAAATTGTACTCATCTTCATAAAAAATAATAACTATAATATATTTTAATAATAAAATAGAGGAATGTTCGTCTCTAATTTATTATTACTTTAATATTTGAATAGCACGTTTGAGTACACCAGTTAAATTTCCCGCATTTAATTAAGACAATTTTCGCACTTGCGCGTAACGAACAAAGTTTCTTCTGTTCATATTTATATATTAATAATATCATATTAAACGTATAAAAAAAGATTTCTATTTTAAATTCGAAGTAAAAAAGATTTATTTATAAAAATGATTTATTCTAAAATTGTTTTCTTGGATAAAAAAAGTAACCAATCAAAATGTTTCATAAGGAAAAAGCGGGAAATCCACGTGGAGAAGAAAGCAAAGAAAAGAAGGTTGGTTGTTTGAGCGTAGATTTCTTTTATTCATTTATTTGTTATAATATTAATTTAAAACAAAACTAATCGTTGGTACACCATCGAGAATAACAATTATTCTATTGCGTTAAATAATTTTACTATCAAAGTAAATATTTATTTAAATCACGCGAACGATAAAACACGCAGCCAAGGTTAAGTAATTCTAATATATTTATTTAACATATTTTGATATTGAAATATTGAAAATCAAAGGTATAAAACCAGAAGATTAAATACTTGAAAAGCAAGACAATTTCTCAACATGAATCAAAAGTATTTGTACAAGAGACGCAGTTGGAGCAATATAAATGCTGGTGTGTTTCATCGCATTAAGAAACCTAAACCAAAGTTAAAACCTACCATGGAATTATCTAAATCGTTAGATAAGAAAGAAAATATTAAAGAATCATCTAATGTTAAAGGTATCAGTGAAATAGATACTAGCACGCAAATGATCACCGATGGAACACAAGCTCATTCTCTCTCTAATATGCAATTAATTCAGAAAAATATTTTGCATCCGACAATTCCGCAAGGATCTAATGCACCTAAAATACCAAACGTAACAGGTAATTCAAGTATCAAGTCGAAAAAATCGAATGATCAAGTTGAATGTAACGAATTGAAAAAATGTTTCATTAAAGATTCATCTAAATCTATGGATTTATGTTTAGACGATGCTACTGATTTGAAAGTAGATAAACCAGAGTTTGAAAATATAATGAAGGAGAACAAAATAGATAACATATTGAAAATATTAGAAGATGATTGGGCTAATGATGAATATGACACAATGGATACTTTAATTAACGATAATACTAAGATTACCTTGTCTCCATTAAAATCTAACATTTTACCAAACAATGTTGGAACAACTTCGCCTAATGAACTTAGCGAACTAACGTCTGCTATGAATATTATGGATACATCAATTGTTGATAATACTAAAAATCCTTTATTTTCTTCTACTTTAACTGTTGACAGTAATATAACTAAAGTTGAGAAGGAAAACAAAGAAAAATATTATCCTCTATTCAACAAAGGTTACTGTATGAGCAATGCGTAAGTATAATTTAAATTAACATAATTATATATGTTAATATTACATTCTTGACGTTAAACGTTTAAATTTGTTAAAGAGAAAACAAGAATATAAAATCGATGCAAGGAGTTAAGAAAGGAATGAAATGGCAAGTATCGTCTAAAGGTGGTGGTGGCGGTAAAAATCAATATCAATTAGATGCAGGTCAAAAACATTTTGGAGCTACACAATGTACTGAATGTGGTATCGTTTATCAATTGGGTGATCCTGAGGATGAAAATGCTCATTTAAATTATCATAACAGCATTAGAACTTTAAGATTTCAAGTAAGTATCCGTTATATTTAAATACATTCATTAAAATTGTTTATATCATTTGTTTAATATTATTTATATTTATATTCAATGCATTAGGGTTGGAAAAACGAAAGAATTATCATGGAGGATCCCTTAACATCGAGTAGAATAATTTTAATAGAACCATCCGATTCTAAACAATGTTGGAAAAAGGTAACAGAAATTTTGAACGTCGTCGACAGAGATTTAGGTTTAGCTGATTCAAATTATAGCGATAAACAGGTAAATAAATATTTTTTGTCGTCATTAGAATGGATGGAGAGATATAAATGGCTATTTGTGTTCATTTTTAGGTATATTTATACATCAAAGATAAAAACGTATTGGGCGTGCTGGTAGCAGAGCACATAGAAACTGCATTTCGTATGATACCAGAGTTAATAGATTTAAATTGTTGTACATCTGAAAAAACACCTGCTAAGTGTGGTATTAATGTTGTATGGACAACAATGAGTCATCGCAAACAAGGCATAGCTACGAAACTTGTAGATACTCTGAGGTATATTTTTTAATTATTTGTTTCTACATTTCTATACTTCGTAAAGATTGTGTTTATCTAATCAAGCGGTTATTTTGAAAATTTTCTCAGAGCTAATTTTTTCTATGGGTACATAATGTCCTTAGATGACATCGCATTCTCCACTCCAACACCTAGCGGGAAATTATTTGCAGAGAAGTATACCAAAAGCAAAAATTTTAAAGTCTACAATTGATAGTAAGTTTAAACTTTTGTCTCTTACAGGATATAAAATAATTTAATCATTTTTATCAATGTTTCTTTATTTATTATTCGTTCTTTTCTTCTATTTATTTTGTTAGAATTACAGATTTACTGAGGTTTCTTTGTACAGCTTCGATTCCATTTTCTCGAAAGACATTAGAAAATTCGTTAAACATGTTAGAAAAAGTCTTCTTCGTTGTCATCCTCTTTTGCATACAACAACTGATATCTACAAGCTGGTTACACACAATGAATTTGAAGAACGTGTTTCTTCAGGTAAATTTTTGATATATAAACATAAAACTTTTAAAAAATTACTTTTAAGATGAGGAATACTGAAGAAAGAATTTTAATTAGTTTCGAAATCGTATATGTATAATATATTGTAAAGATCCCACAGATTTTATCTTACAAAAATTCAAAATAACAAAAATAATTAAAAGATAGTAACAGATAATATCGCCGGTGGAAGTATATTTTATGAAATATATCTAAGTTATTATAATACAAAATTCTACTAGGTAATGGAAGTGAAGAGAACGATTTACGTACTTCTGCTTTTGCTTCTGCCCATTTTAACTTGTCTGGTTTAATTAATATATATATATATATATATATATATAGAGAAACAACAAAATTTTAATTTTTTTACATATTTAACTAAATTCTTTTAAAACTTAGATCAAATTCCTAATAAAATCCATCGTCTTTTATTTTATGTGAGCGATATATTAATTATATTAATTTAAACATATACATAGAAACAAAAAGAGATAGTTCGAAGAAGATAGTCTTGTGATTTCTAAGACCCAAATGTAATAACATTTGTACTAGTCGTTGTTTATGAAGAATACTTTTGTAATTGTTTCTATATATATATATATATGTATATATACATACAAAGAAAAAAAAACAAATTGTACATTTCATATACTATACATATAAATTTATATTAGAGAATATTTAATTTCTATAAATTATCTGTTAATATATATAAAAATATTATATTTACACGAATTTTAGTCATAATGTTTCTGGTCTTTATCGAGAACAACTATTTCTTTCTTAATAAATTTATTAGAAATTTTGTATCACGGTTAATCCTTGCAATTAATTTTTTTCTATGTTTCTATAACCTTCTCTATTGTTATTTTTTAATCTTAATTTAAGTTTTACTATAGATTTTCAATTATCATTATACGATAGTCGTTTTATTTAAAAGAATGTATATTTGAGATTGCTATTAATTAATGCATTCTTAAATACAAATAAAAAATATAGGTAAGTTAGGTAATATTAAACATGTTGCAATAATTTTATTCTCCTATGTTTAATTAAGTTTCATCAAAAGGAAATATGTAATATTAATTGAAATTAATACGTAATTATTTAAAAATATATATACACATGTACTCGTACAAAATTTGAAAATAATTTTAAACAATTATTTTTTAAGGCAGTTTATTTATCTGAAATTAATTTTTTTTTTTTTTTTTTTTAACTAAAGTTGATGCTAATATTAAGAAAAATACCCTTTATTAGACAAATTGTGTGTTTAAATTGCTTTAAAAGCCAGGTTATTCCCTCTTTTACAGTTGTCTGTATAAAAGTAAAAGGGAAATAACATTCAGAAGTAGCCAGTGTTATTTAATCTAGTAATTTAAAAGTACGAATTAGTTTCTTGTATCGATACCATGTCACTAGTGGTAATTTCTATAGTAACTAAATTTATTAATTAAGAATAAACCAGTGGGAATCATTCTGTTTTATTATTATTGTATGTTTTTAAATAATACTTCAATACTTTTGTACGTATTATAAAAAGGCAAGTTCTGTTTGTAAATAATTCAATATGAAATGCTAATGATGATAACGCTTCTAGACAATTAAATAGAATAGAAATGAATTCTTTTTAATCGTCTAACCAAAAAATACTATTTCTACATTCATGATTTTTTTATTTACAATTCTTTTTAAAAAATATCCTATATAAATAACTGAATATATTATCTTTTAGATGTATTTATACATCTGAGAAAATTTTTTCTTCAGGCATATTTTTAAAACTTTCTACAAATTATTTTAAAGATCAGGTACTTAAGACAAATTTTAATTAATTTTCAGGATTTATATATGCACACAATTATTTAATTCTTCATCTAAAATACATAGCTTATGTAAAATCCAAAATTACACAAATAATTAAAACATAGTAACAACCAAAGTTCTTATCGATTAGTAATTAGGTTATTCCGGTAAAATCTTTTCTAATTCCATTCATGATGCATCTAGTTTTATTTACAGTTTAGTTTTATCGTTCTATTTTGCATTTTCGTCTGTTTTTCTTTCCGAATTTTGTACATCTTCGCTATAGCATATAATTTTTCTGGCACTTCCTAGGGAAAAATAAAAAAGAAAAACAAATATAAGTATATATATATACACAATAAAAATGTAAATTTTATAACTTACTTGATCAGAACTTGTTAGTAATGTAATTAAACGTCTGGCATCATTCCTATTTTTCTTTGTCATAAGTATTACGCTGACTCCAGTTTTATCATCACATATTGCCCATCTAATTCGACGATTATACTTTTTAAATTTAAATGTAAGATCATAATTGTAGACGTACCTAAAGAAAAAAAAAAAATATATATATATATATATGTATATTTCTTTTTTAATTATCAAACATAAATAGAACTAAAAAGAGATAATGAAAGGAAAGAAAAATATATAAAATAAAACATACACTATATCATTAATATCAAATTCTGTGAATAAAAGATCAGTTGTAATAATGATTCTTGCTGTTGTTTCTTCTATTTTAAGCTTTGCGATTCTTCTATCGCTTATATCTTTTAAACTAAGAATACTTTTACGATTTATATCTGCTCGAATAAGATTACATTCCAATTCATCTATTCGAGATATCTCATTAGTAAATACCATCATTTTTTCCTTCAGATTCATTTTTTGTATGAATTGAAGCAACTGTAAAAATATCCAAAATATGTTTCTTTGTTTTTCTTTTTTCTTACATAAAATCAATATATTGTGTACTAAAAACGACACGCATTTAAATAAAATACTAACTCTATGAAATTTGTTTGCTTCGCGGGAAATATATTGTACTTCATGGCGTATATTATGTGGAACAGATTGAACAGATTGAACATGGAGTTCAATTGGGTTTTTCATATATATTTTTGCGAAACGCCTAATACTTGTTGACAAATTAGCGCTACTGGAAATATTAAAAATATTTAAACATTCAAAACGCACATTAAATAATAATATGTTATATTTATATGTACAGGGGGGTGTCTCAGCTGAAGGAGACTACTTAAATACTTCCTTTAACTAAGATGCCCTATATATTACATACCTGATCATAACAAATTGGCTATCCATCCTTACATAAGATAAACTTTTTCTGATGTGAAATGCAAGTTTCATGTCCAACATATGACCAATCTCGTTCAATACAACATACGTTACATATTTTAATTTTACAACATTCATATTCACCAGAACATTTAATCTCTGTGATGTAGCTATTAATATTTCTACATTTTTTCTTAATGCTTTTATTTGTTGAGTTTTATTACAGCCTAAGAATACAGAAACCCTAAAATAAAATAATTATTTGTACAATCATTATTCAAATACATAAGAAAAAAAAAACAAGAACGAAAAAAATTAATCTTTATATAATAACTCACGCCTTAATGCCGAAATAGGAAAATCTTTGAACTTCTTCTTGTATTTTTAATGCTTGCATTTTATTTGCAACTAAGATAAGAACATTAGGACCATTACCAGTAAAAAAAGATTTTTGTTTTGAGATATGTATTAAAGCAGGCAGCAAGAATGCTAACGTTTTATCTAAATAATGATAAAAAGATAATTATAGAGAATAATAGTCTAATATAAATATTAAAAAATACAATAGAAATATATGATAGAGACCTAATTTAGCTGGTGCTATGCCAAGCATATCTTTGCCGCTAAGCAATATTGGCCATGCTTGACACTCGATGGAGTTTGGTTTTTCTAAATCTTGTTCCCTTATTTTCTTCAACATTGCTGGATAATTCTGTTATTGCATATAATTTCGCGTTATTATTATTATTATTATTATTATTATTATTATATTAACTATAATATAAATTTTTAATTTCATTCTCTTATTTTACTTACGCTGAATGCTTGTTCGAACGTTAATATTGGATTAGGAATAGGAAAATCGTTAATATTATTATACAAATCCTTCATATATTTAACTTCGATAATGTTATTCGCCTTCTTAATCATATTTACTTTTTTTTTAGACATGTTAGCAACAACAGGATCCTCTCTATATAAGTTCTTGATTATTTGAGGATTTCCGACGAACACTGGGGGGCTTACTTCATCCTAGTTTTTAATATAATTAACGTATTTAACTTCATCGCTGTAGAAGAATAGATTTTTGTAATTAAAATTAAAAATATGAATTAAAGCTTACACATTTATTCAAAGTCAGGCTCCGATAGTTATTTTTCGTAAAACGTGATAATTTTTTTAAACATTTTTTAATTAAAACTTTTGCCTTACGTATTAATATTGGCAATCCAATTATAACAATAATTGGATATGGATTTACTATTCTTACCTGTTTATATATAAGAATAAAAAAAAATATAAATTAACAATTTTATTTGTTACATCATATATAGAATTTTGTTTATTACATATTACAGAATATTTAATCCCTACTAAATGCCCCTTCTAATATTAATATTATACTCACACGAATTATAGTGTTACTTTCATCTTGTAATTGCTTAATATTTCTTCCTTCTTTCCCAATAAATTTACCTACAATATTAACATCTATGGGCATAGTTATAAATGGAAAATAATTAACTATCGAATTTTGTTTGTATCCTGTAATGCTTGATTTACTCTTTAAGTGAAATTTTGTATCAATATCCGGCCTATGATTATTTGTTGTTTTACTACAAGGCGATACTTGCTTTAATATATTTTCTATCATTTGTTCTGCTTCTAATATTGCCATATAAGTTCCGGATATTTTTACTATGGCATTAGTATCATTTGAAGCACACCGTTTTATCTGTTTGTATATACATACAAAAAAGAAAAAAAAAACAAGTTACCTATTTTATATATCATGTTAAGTATAGAATTTTGTTTATTACATATTAGAGAATATTTTTTTCTCATAAATTATCTGTAAATATCAATATTATACTTACACTAATTTTAGTATTACTTATTCTTTGTAAATTTCTAATATTGTTTCCTTTCATTCCAATAAGTTTACCTACTTTAATTCTATCTATAGTAATAGTTACAACAATTGTATCAAATCTTTGTAAATTGTCTTGTTTTTTTTGATCGTTGTAATATTTAATTATTGGTCTGAGCTTATCGCTCATTTTCTTCTTTTTATTTTTATTCCATCCCAATTTTCCTTTAGGATATGTACACTCAGGGTCAGTATACCATCCATCCTCCAATCTTAAGTAAAAATAAAAATTTTAATTAGTTTGATTATATTAAATATATTTTAATCATTTTTTCTTTCAATGTTTAATTTTAAATTTTATCGAAAAAAAATATATAATAGTATATAATAAAGTATATAAGTATAAAAAAATAATGTCCTTACTCAAATAATTCCATAGTCAGTAGTATAATCTATTAGCGTCAATATAATTTAAATAATATATTTGTCCGGATGGATATATAACAATTCACAATAAAAATGATTACAAAGATTAACTTTTGGTTCTTCTACGATTAATTACATGTATTTAAAATAACTTATATTCCTAAAATTAAAGATGAAAGTAACGAGGAAAGAAGAACAAAAGAAATACAAATTAGGAATTACATGTAACGAATATTTTGTTCTCTTGATAAATACATGTATATATATACATTTCAAAATAAATACCTGATACTGTTTTTTTACTAATTCAAAATTCAAAATTAAATTTAAATTATTATTCTTACTGAGACTATTTGTAAAACCGTACTTATTCTCAGACTTCGTCTGAAAAATAAAGTAGATTATACAATTAAGATAAGTAAACTTAAGCTTACTTAAGGGGAATTTATTTACAACCATTTTATGAATTATTTTTTTACAAAAATTAAAAATATTAATCAAAAATAATATAGTGATTTAAACGCACAAATTAGTTCATGGTTTCGACACTGCATCGCTACTAGCCATTTCCTTGTTAACTATATTTATCAATTGAAAGTAATTCTACCAAATGCTTCTAGTTCTATGGTTAAAGTTTTTGACATTAAAATAAACCAATAAGAATTCGCCACTAAAGAATAAAGGATAGCTGTCGGCTACCGCCCGTAATGGCCGCGGCTTTCGTTTCCTTTTCGGTCATTTTTGCTGTGTATCATCAATTTTGTTCTAAAACTCGTTTTGTGTACATTTACTTTGTCTTTTGTTAATACTCAATTATTCACAGACTTATTGTTAGAAAACAAGTTTTTCTACTAATATTTTTAACATGGGACGATACAGAAGGTATATATACATATGTACATATACATATATATAAACTGTTTCATTATTCATTAATATTTAAACTAGTTGAGCTTAGTTGACAGTAGTTTTAGATAATCAAATGGAATATAAATCAATTCTTTTTAATCGTATAATCTAAAATTTATAATTTTTGTTTAGTAATATAAATAAATTCTTATGCAAGATTTTTTTTTAAATAGATTATACATGTTCTATTTTCACTATATTAACTTAGTTCTAAATTTTCTATCCTATCATTTCCAGCTGGATTGAGGATTTCAATTATATCAATTAATTGTTAGTTAGGTATTATAATTAATGTATTCTGTAAGAAATATCAATGATATTTTTTTCTTTAAATAAATTTCACACATAGAAAAATTAAATAAAATATTTATTTATATATTTCAATAAAAATTCTTGTATAATATTAACAATAGTTTTCATTTTAGTCGTAGCCGTGACCGAGACAGGAGACGTAGATCAAGAACAAGGTCTCGTAGTCGATCACCAAGAGACAGAAGAAATTGGGGCATTAGTGCAGGTCGTGATAGAGGAATTGCTGGACGTAACAATCGTGGTCAACCTGGAGCTAATTTGAGAAAACCACGATGGGATCTTAGTCGTTTAGAACCTTTTAAAAAAGATTTTTATATACCAAACGATGTTGTACAGAATCGTGACCCACGTATTGTGGAACAGTACAGATGTGATAAGGAAATAACCTTGAAAGGAAAGAATATACCTAATCCTGTTTTTACGTTTGAAGAAACAGGCTTTCCTGATTACGTACTTAAAGAAATCAAGTAAGTTTAGGAATAATATTATAACCAATTTATTTATCAGATGAAACATAATTAAATGACATTTTCAAATCTATTTTTAGACGGCAAGGTTTTAGCGAGCCTACATCAATTCAAGCTCAAGGATGGCCAATCGCTTTGAGTGGACGAGATATGGTTGGAATTGCATCTACTGGATCTGGCAAAACATTGTCTTATATACTTCCTGCTATTGTTCATATTAATAGCCAGCCTAAACTTAGTCGTAAGGATGGTCCAATAGCATTGGTATTAGCACCGACCAGAGAACTTGCTCAACAAATACAGCAAGTAGCGGATGACTTTGGCCATTCATCGGGTATAAGAAATACTTGTCTGTATGGCGGTGCACCTAAAGGTGCCCAAGCAAGAGATTTAGACGGTGGTGTAGAAATAGTCATAGCTACGCCTGGTAGATTATTAGATTTCTTAGAATCTGGAAGAACTAATTTGAAAAGGTGTACATATTTAGTACTGGACGAAGCAGATAGAATGTTAGATATGGGATTTGAACCTCAAATTCGAAAAATTATTGAACAAATCCGACCGGATAGGCAAACTCTAATGTGGTCTGCTACTTGGCCGAAAGAAGTGAAAAATTTGGCAGAAGATTTTCTCAAAGATTACGCTCAAATCAACGTTGGCTCTTTACAACTCGCTGCTAATCATAATATTTTACAAATAATTGACGTTTGTCAAGATTACGAAAAAGAAAATAAGTAAGCATTGGTTTGATTTTCTTTTGATTTTATTCTCATTCGGATTTTATGTATAACTTTATTAATCAATTATTACAGATTAAGTACACTCTTGAAAGAAATTATGGCAGAAAATGAAAATAAAACAATAGTATTTATTGAGACCAAACGTCGTGTTGATGAAATAACTAGAAAGATGAAACGCGATGGTTGGCCAGCTGTTTGTATCCATGGAGATAAGACGCAGCAAGAAAGAGATTGGGTATTACAAGGTATAAATACTATATGTAGATTTAATTTAATTGTAATAAATTTATCTTATAAATAAAATATTTTATTTTAATTATAGATTTTAGATCGGGTAAAGCGCCTATTCTTGTCGCAACAGATGTAGCAGCACGTGGTCTTGGTAAGTTAATAAAAATCTTCTTTACTTTTATAACAGAATAAGATAACAGTATGGTAATAATATCAGTCATTATTAGTTTGTTATATACAAGGGGATTGATAATAAACCAAGGCAGTAAATCACAAGTTATATCTAATTAAATCTTATTTTTTACTAGAAGAGTATTTGTGCAATGCGCTCTTCTAGTTAAACAATTTAGTAGGAAAGAGTATAATTCTAGTATCTTATTATTAGAGTAATATAAAAAAAAAATATATATATTATAATTAAATTATTTATTAATTATTAAAATGCTTATTTAGAAATTGTAAGTATTTTGCTAATAAACAAAAATGTATATATATATATATAAAATTGAGTTATACATTGAACTAGTATGACTTAGTAAAAGGAAAATATATATATAGACAAATTTGCTGCCTCTGAATGTATATAGTTGTATATGTTGATATATATACATAAAAACTAAGATAATTTAATTTAATTTCAAAAAGAAAGGATTCGTAAGCATAGTAAATATAATAGAATAGTAGGAGGAGAGAATAAAAGATAAATATTGTAGCTAACGCGGCTGGATGTTTGTTTGCATTGCAGAGGCACATTGCGCGCAGTCCCACGCCGGGTAATGCAAAGCATATTGGGGGTGCCCGCCGCCTGTTTGTTCGGTGGTGCACTAGTTTGCATTGTCTGCGCTGGCTGCGGCGCGTGCCTCTATCCGTCAATAACGTGAAGGGCCAAGTCCGGGCCAAATCGGAACACCTACTTTACTACCTACATACTGGATATCTCAGTCCTACGCTGCGCTGTACGCCATCTGGGCTGACCAGGTCGTTGTTGCCAGAATAGTGTCCCCTGCGTTGGCTGCTCGAGCTAATCAGACCCAACAACGGTCCGATGAGGCGGTGGCATGAATAGCAGATGCCAGAGCCTCAATGTGCCCTGTAGCAACAGAGCGGCGGAGGCTGTTGTAGCTGGAGCGAGCGCAAACAGCCAGGCCCTGCCCGTACGTTGCTAGCGACACTCGCCCACTGCCTAATTTTATAGTATGATTTATAGTCAAATCAAGTTTATCGATATATATATATACACACGTTATATACGTTTACATATATATAATTACTTATGTACGTATATATATATATATATATATTCATATACATTACACTATCTCACACAAGAACACAATACATACGCATTAATTGCATACACATCATATATACATATATATATATATATACATACATAGTATATGCATATATGTATACATATACATACAATATTTATATTCATTTCTAAACTACTCACTTATCTTACTTACTTGCATTTCCTTATTTTCCTCTTTCTTCTTCTTCTTATCTTCTTATTCTTCTTCTTCTTCTAATCTAATTGTGATAACTTTTACACCTCTATCATCATTATCATACTTTTGTATTACTAACTACATTTCAAAGTTCATCATTCTTTCTTGAATATCCATCCATAACTTTGGTAAAAACTTTTTCTAATATCCGATATCTTTTTCTCTATCCTTTTAGATTGATATCGTCGTCTCTGAAGCGTACACATCAGATATATATACATATATATCTAGTTTACATTAATTATACAATTCATTAATTTTTATTATGTTTTTGTACTTCGATATTTATCTGAATTTTAATATCAGTTTCATAATATGTATAAATATATATAAGAGAATTATTTATTTTCTTTAGTTTCTTTTTAACTTTTATATTTTATGTCATAAACGCTCTCTAAAAAAATATCATTAAGTATTTATCTCATTTTTTATTTTACTGTGCTTTTATCAATTCTATTTTTTTCTTCTGACATTGTCTATTTTGTTATGTTCCATTAGTTTTTTGTTTTTTAAAGTATTAAACTTCGATTATAATCTTCATATATTTATTTGGAAAGCATAATCAATTATTATATGTATATATTTTTTGGAGAGCGTATTAGAGTTTTCATTTGAATTAAAAACAATTCTATTTCGAAGTATAAAAATCAATATCCGATGCAGTGTATTTCATTTGTCGTTACACTGCTTTATCAATATATAACAGAGATGTATGTTTTATAAAATTCATTTAATATGATAAACCATAGTAAGCCTAATGTAAATCCTTCATTTCAGACGTTGAAGACGTCAAGTTTGTTATCAACTTTGACTACCCTTCTTGTTCAGAAGATTACGTTCATCGAATTGGACGTACAGGTAGAAGACAGAAAACTGGGACTGCATACACGTTCTTCACACCTAATAATTCTAATAAGGCTAATGATTTGATTCAAGTATTAAAGGAAGCCAATCAAGTTATCAATCCTAAACTTTTAGAACTTGCAGAAGGCAAATCGGCTGCTTATGGAAGGCATAGAGGTTGTTATTATATTGATAAGTATTTATTATTTATACATCATACAAAAGTATTAAAAAAATCACATTTTATAATCGTCGTCATCATCTTCTTTAATGCTTTGACATTCAACATTTGTCCAATACATTCGCCTGTGATTTTGTGATTGTTTTGAGCAATGTATAATATATTTGAAAATATTTACAAAATGTAATAAACGTACTCAATGTATATTACAAAACAGGTGGAAGAAATCGATGGCGAACTAGAACAACAGGTCGTAATGGTAAAGAACGAAGCTATTCCAGAAGTAGAAGTCGAAGTCATAGCAGAGAACGGAACGGAAGAACTAATCGTCGAAGTTATAGTCGTAGTTATACCCGTAGTCGCAGTCCTGTTAATAATCGTACAGGTAAGTGAAATTTTTTACACATAATTAATAACTTCCAAGAAATAATCCTGAAAATGATAAATGAAGTTGAATTGATTTAAATATTGATACGAATCATTTGCGTTGAAATAGATCGGTTTATTTTTTTCAGAAGTCATTGGGAAAAGTTATTGGAGTAGCGAGAGATGATTAAATAACTCGCGCGTGTAAGCTAATATATACATATATATATATATATATATAATATTATTATATATTATATATATATATATATATATATAAATACATGTGTAAATTCTTACATCTGTTATAAGATGAAAGTAATGTATGTATGTGTGTACACATGTGTGTACGTATGCGTGTGCGTGTAATACATATGTATTGTAAAATCTTTACTATTTAACGATAAATAATCTTATCGTTCATATACGTATAGGGATGTACTTTATAATAGAGTATACTATTTAATATTAATTCAACGTGAATCTCTTCTATTTCATACTACGTTTTTATTTATCATATATTTATACACAGTAAATATTTAAAAAATTTTGTTACAAATACTTTGTAACAATACAAAAGTATTCTGTAACAAAGTATTTGTAACATAAAAGAAAAAAAAACAATTATTAATATTAATAATAATAAGACAATATTTGACGTATGTTCTATAATTAATAGCAATCGATTCGATTGTTTTAGATGGAACAAAATTCATTGTTAGATAAAATTCAAAAAAGAAAAATTTATGTATAAAAATTGTAAATTGTATTTTTAAAAAAATTTATTTGTGAATTTACTTAAGGTTATGCTTTTTCTCATGATAATAACACTTTTTCATATATCAACAATATAACAAATTATGAAAAAAAGAAAAAACAAAATTGATAGATTATAATATAATATAAACTTAATCTAACATCGAATTTATTATTCATTATGATGATATATTAACAGTATATTAATTTTATGAAAATAATTATTAAAGCTGTGTAAAGCATTATTAGTTAGTCCAATGGTTTTATCTTTCTATATATATATATATATTTATTTATCTTTTTTTTGTTTTGAAAGTACATATAAACTTCAAATAACATTAATAATATAAAGCAATATACATGTGTTACACAATAGAAGACCTATTAATAAAATTATATAATCAACAATAATATTATATATAAAGTTAAACTATTTTTTGTTTCTTTTTAAATCATATATTTCCTCTTGTTTCTAAAGCACTTTTGCCAATTAAAAATTAAAAAAATATATAAAAAAATACAAATTAACATTTCCTCCTATGGCTCGGAATCATTTTTTACATTTATATCATAATTTCAATATATCAGAACCCATGATTTCTTTCTTATTTTTGTTCCTCTTTTCTTTAAATTTAGGTTCCAAGTTTAATATATATGTATAAAAATATATTTCCGGTATAACATATAATTTCATTAAATTCTGCTTATTGCATTGAAATTTGTATTCTAGGATGTAACATTAAAATAAATTATGCATCTGTTACACCTTGAGCTGCCAACTCAGCTAGAGTTCTTTCGAGATAACTTGCATCAGGATAGCCGTGACCGGACTTAGATGGACCTAATTCAGTCTTATGATGAATCTCATTCCACGTTATTACATCTTCGCGCCCGGTAGTTATAGATCGTCCAATAGTGAATATCAGTCTTCGTTCGAATGCAATTTGTAACAGTCTTAATACCCTACGACCTAAATTATTATCCGGTAAATAACAAACTCTGGGGAAACCGACAGCATAATATGCTTGCCCAGGATTTGGATGTTCCAGTCCTTGAATTCCAGATGGAATGCTAAAATAAAATATAAATAAACCAATGAAAATAATAGATTTTTATTAAATACAAATTCGAAGATAATAAAAATCTTCTATTATTCAACTTACTCATATGTTATTTGTATCGTATTAGTATTTGGAAAGCCCGGTAAAGATCTTGGTATCCTTGTCCAATTCATAGTACCTGGTGGTTGATTACCTCTCTTTTCTCCATATATTAATCTACACACTGGACATTGTATGTACATTGGTGCTTGTTGACAACTAAGCATTGCATTTAAACACGCTAAGTGTAATCTATGTTTGCAACGAGTTAATTCTACTGTCAGAGGTTCGGGACTGCATAAACATACAGGACATGAATCGGAATCATCACTCTCAACTACTTTTACATATTGAGATATTACATCCGACGTTGTTGTATCTACACCTGAAATAATAATCATTGTATATTATTAATTATATATTTATTAAATAGTTATATTTTTTGTTACACCGAATTGCAACTTACCAAAATTAGATTCTTTAAATGCGTCATCGCTTCCTACATTACTGTCTAACAAATCAACAGGATTTTCATGACTCAAATAAGTTGAGACGGTATCGACACTAGGTCTACGACCGCTCTTCGTACTACTCGAATCGACATCCAAAACACTGTCCCATGTTTTAGTTTTATCAGAGGTTTCAACAGTCGTGATGGAATCATTATTGTCAATGTTATGCTTGTTACTAAATATGTTAAAGTTATTTAAAATAACTCTAGCTATATTGGAAGGTCCCGTATCACCATTTTTGCTCTACAAAATATAAAATTCATTATATAGAACGAAATATTAAAATCTATCGTAATAAAACATATAAACCTACTTTTTTATTATTCTTTTTGATATTACTACTAGATGTTTTCTTATGTATCATTTTACTCGAACTTTTAACTGTCACAGTAGCGCCTTTCTTTCCAGTTGCGATTTGTAATTCTTCTAGAGCTACTTTAACTAATGGATAAGGTGCTTGTTGAACACGACGTATCGGTCTTACATAGCCAGTACAACAGCGAACTTGAGTAAGATTACAAAAATTGATGATATATGGAAAACCTAAATAAGTCTTGGAAACATCAATGGTCTTATCGCCCTGAAATTCAAAATAATATATATTCACAATTATTCAAACTTGTATTAATATCTCGTTCCATCTTATGTTTACCCGTGCCCAGGCTTCTTCGATAAGACACTGTACTTCCATATCGTAAGTATGCCAGTCATCTGTATCACCAAACCATTCCCATTTAGCACCTTTTCCTGCCGGTGAAACAGGATGATAAAATTTTCTTCTAACATTATGAGCTTCATCTCCATCATCGCTGCATTGCATCTTGGTCTTTAAATTGATATAATACCTGATACAAATTAATAACACATAAAATATCTTGCTGACAGTTAATGATAACTAAATAAACATCTGGTTTATGTATGACATTTAAAAAATATTTTTTCTTGAGAAATAAAAGAAAAATTAATTGTAAAATGAATGAGAAACCTTTCTAAATTAGGATCAGCATCGTTAAGAAAAACTCTTGTTAATTTTTTACAATGTGCTCTTTCAAGGTGTTGAGATACTGCTGGACTGTATGGTCTCCATCGTCCATGGCGATTTTCCCATTCCCAAACAACAACAGCATGACCATGTTCTTGCCCGTGTCCGTTCATTTTTACATTAAAGAATTTTACACATTAATACTACGCATACCGATGCAATAGTAACGTGGGAACATTTTCAAGTTTCCCACGATCACTTTATTCGCGCTAATTATATTTTTCGAAAGATTTCTTTTGGAAGATATTAAATTATTGTAGTTAATATTATCAATAATTTTCTTATCCAATAAACATTCTTTAACGTCGATCTTAAAAAGAAAAAAAACATATATTGAAAAGAAAAAAATTTATCCCGTTTACAAACTGATCGAACATAAAACTGCAGAACGGCCAGCGTAGTTTTATTTAACGTAAAAACTAGAATGCGCTTTCAGCGCTATCTGAGGAATTAAAATGGTAGATATATCAAAAATCTATACATATATACCAAATAAATGTATAACTAGTAATTATACTATTTATATTCTGTTTATTTATATTACGAGCATACAAATAATTTACAAATTGCAATAATTCATTGTTTAAGATTGCAGCAATTAAATAAATATTATAATGGAAAAGGAAGTGATTGAAAATTCGCGCTATTTTAAAATCATATGGTTTGTCATGTGACATATACTGTCAAAGTCAAAACACAAATTTCTTCGAATAAAAATAAAAATTCAAATGAATAATTAAATATTTGTTTAAAGTCAATTTTTAAAAATATTTTTTGTATTTATGTTTTTTAATTTTTATTAGAACAATAAGTGACGTTTTACTTTGATGAATAAAAAATTTTAATTTAAGTCATATTATTTTTCATACAAATGAATTTCAAATGAAATTAAATGTCAATATAATATATATATTTTCTAGGAGTGATTAAGTAATAATTAATTTAATTAGAAGTATAAGATCATTAAGAAGTTTATCTTAAAAATATGTGTGTGTGTGTGTCGGTAAGGTTGGTATCATTGCATAAGCACTGATCTCGGATCTGCACGTCGTACTTTAACGTATTATGCCGAAATGAATTGTAAGAATCAAACGATTGGATTTAATTTAACAATAATATCATTAGATTTGAAGTAATATATTAACGGTGTAAATAATGTGAGCGTATTATTGATCGAAAGGAAGAACAATCATTCAGTGACATACAATACATTCATAATAATAAAAAAAAATTCACATAGAGCGAAGGTATAATAGCTGTTGGAAAAGGATTTTGGAAAGGCGATTTATTCATTTTAATATTATTGTTGTTGTTGTTATTGTTGTTGTTATTATTATTATTATTATTATTATTACTTTAGTTAAAATTTGATGAGCATCAAAAGTAAAAGGAAAAAAGAAAAATAAATTGTTTTTTTAAATATGTCTAATGATTTAATTTATTGGATGATGATCCACGCAAGTATAATTTTTAAATTCAATTAAAACTTAAAAAGAATAATTATCGTAAAAGAAATTACTTATTTCCATAACTAAAGATGATGGACATAGAACGAATAGTCATGTTTGCTGGCATGGGTCTAGCGGTAGCAGTTGGAGTATTTATATTATGGGGTCCGTCTCCTAAACCTAGAAGAAGAGGTAATTTATTATCATCGTTGAAGATTTGGATAACTATAAATAACATTATCGATATCTATTTATGATATTTTGTTAATAAGATTTTATTCTTCGTTAAACCATTAACGTATTCGATATTATTTAGGTAAGGTCGTTGGCATCAGTAATTTAGGATACACGTGCTTTTTAAATTCTTTGTTACAAGCATTGGCTGCTTGTCCAACTTTTATTACCTGGCTCCAGAAACAACGAGAGAAGAACAATAAGTGCCAGTTTACAGCTGCTTTAGTTTCTGCCTTTGAAAGTACGATGTAAACTTTAATATATTTTAATGAATATTTTATTTATTCTATGTAATATTAACTGTTTATAAAATACATGATATTGTATTCGGCTAGAAATCAACGGTCACACAGACGACTTGTATGGAGATGTAACAACCATCGAAATAATAACTGCACTTGGTTCTCAATGGAGTTTTGCTCCTGGTTACCAAGATGCTCATGAATTATTTCACATACTTCTAAATGCATTACAGGCAGAAATTCAAACCATCAACAGAGTACGAATATTAATTATTTATAGTCGAAAATAAGTATTATTATATAATATATAATTATAATTTAAATCATAATTATTTTTTGGAGTAAATTCGATTGAAATATTTGTATTTTTGTTACAACAGCAAGGTTGTCTGTCGGATGCGTTACCTAGAAATTCCGTAGTCGTGATGGATCTCAAGAATTCAGGGGATCAGATAGGATTTAGAAGTGTATCTTGCAATGATATAGTATCTGCCGAAAGAAATCCTAATTCTATGAATGGCTTTGATACAAATTGTAACAATCATATGACAATATCGACACCATCTATATCATCTCATATACCTTCTGAATACAAGCCTGGTAAAATTTTGGATAGATCTTCTGAAATGTTATCGCAACTTAAAAGATACGACACAGAAAATGAAGAACCAATATGGAATTATCTTTGTAAAGTATCAACCTATTTACCACCTATTTGGAACGAAGTACATCCATTTTCTGGATTACTGACTAGTCAATTGCAATGCATTAATTGTAATTGGAAGGTTGGTAAATATTTATTTGACTTTATTTATTTTATCAACAAACAAAACTCGTAATTATATATTATTTTTATTTTAGACTCCTGTACGCTATGATAAACTTGAAAGTATTTCTTTACCATTACCTGCTTTCGGTCCGGTTCTTCAATGGAAACATTTAACCCTAATAGAATTATTTTCACGTTTTGTAAGTAGTGAAGTAGTTCATGATGTAGAATGCGACGGTTGTGCGTCTCGTTGCGATGCCGTTAAAACTCTAACTCTTGGAAAATTACCTAAATGTTTGTGCATACATATACCGAGAACTACTTGGAGTTCCAGTGGAAGACCAATTAAGAGAGACGATGCTATTCTTTTTTCTGTTACCTTAATTTTAGATCCATTTACTTTTATAGAAGCGAAGAAGAGACTGGCAAAAGTAAGTTAAACGTTTTTTGCTAAAGGAAATATTTCAAAAAGAAGATTTAATATATATAACATCGTTTGTATTATTTATAGGGAGATGCGCAAGCAATGTTACTTCTTACAAATCAACAATCGACTAATGGTAAACACAAGTATCAACTTCAAGCAGTAGTAGAACATCGTGGATCAGTGGATGCTGGCCATTTTGTATGTTACAGACGAGGAACTAAACCTGGCCAATGGCTTTATACGTCAGATTCTACTGTTGAGCACATATCGTTGACAGATGTTCTGCGTGCTAATCCTTATCTTCTGTTTTATGAAAGAATTCATGAATTGAATCCGTAGTTAGGAACAAATTAAATTCGAAATTGTTAACAAACAAAACAAAACACAACAAATTAATAGTGATCCTTATTCGAGTTTCATCATTCCTATAGTAAATTCATTCATTTTTTGGGTCCAGTATTAATAATTATGATAAAGAATCATTGTTAAAAAGTCCTTCAAATTTTGTCTAAGTAAATCAGTTGGGATCACCATTGTGCCATAATTCTTATTAGAATTAACTTAAATTATTATTCTTTATATAGATCTCATATAATTGACAGTTAATTTAAAGAATAATTATTAGCAAAAAATAAAATAGAAAAGAAAATACAGGAAGAAGAATAGTAATGCAAATTTTCATGTAATGTCCATATGTATATTTTGATTACGATATAGATACAGATTATTATTATTATTATTATTATTATTATATTTATCTAAGAGACAAATATTTATAGTTTATCTTAAGCTTCATTCCGAAATCAAGAAGTTTTCCTAATTAGATATATTCTGTTGGATAGATTTTTGAACATGGTATTTAAAGCAAGAATATATTAATGCAAAAGTAAATAGAATATTAATTCAGATGCATGACTTCATAAAATAATGCCTTCTATGCTAATATAAATTCAGTACTAATTGTAAGGCTTAATTAATGTAACTATTAAATATATTGTGCCAAATGAATGCACATTTTGTATAATATCATATAATGTAAAAATAATGTACCCCGGCAATTAGCGTGGATAATAAGTTTTACAATATTCATTGTTTAGCGTCAGATTTAGATATAGTTTTTAAAAAGACTTTAACAAACAAAAACTAAAGGACTAAGAAGATTGAAGATTATTGGTGCTGTAATATTTGATCACGTTAATATGTGTATTAAGAAAACTGGCTTAACAAATCTTGGAAGAATATTTTGTTAACGCAATGAAAAAATGTGACATAATTTATTAGAAATCTTTTAATGATTTTGTACGTTAATTTACACGTGTTATTATTACATATGTGTTTAAAAAGATCTCAGTAAATTAATAAGATTAAACAGCTACAAGTTCTGCGTACCTTCAATTTTCTTATTTTCGTTGTAGATATAAAATTACATTTATGAATATATAACATAATGATGATTATTAAAATAAACAGATTATATGCAGGGTAGTATAGAAATAATGTAGTTTATAATGATAATAGAATCTTTATATATAGAGAAGATAGAATCTCATTTAGAATATATATACACATTATTAGAATAAAAGGAATACAGTAAAGAAATCATTGTACGTATCCCTTTTTTTTAAGGAGACATTTAAATCACTTTTCATAATAATAAAAATCCTAAAACAATACACTACAGAGTGTATATAATAATTAATTATTGTTTAATAAATTCTCTATGTAAATTCAATTTAAATAAACCCGCGAATAGAAAATATCGATCTTATAATATCGATATAATAACAATGATACGATTGGTTAATAAAAAGATTCCTTCTGATTGGCTGATTTCTTCGATAAACTCGAAAATATTTTGGAATGCGTCCTTTGAGGTTGTATTTCTGGTGTTAGAGATGCAGGTGAGTTGATTAAAAATAAGAGTTGTATATATATTTATATAATGTTATATTTATATAAAAGAAAAATAATCATTTTAATAATCACATACAGTGAAAAAACGTAAATAAAATTTCAATCTTTTGTAAAGATGTCCAAATCGTGTGTGTAAGGGTTATTGAAATATCTATGCATTGATTTATTTCAATATAAATTTCATCAGCAGTAAATTGTTCAAACAGAAATTTAAGGATTTTTAAGGATTATTTCAATCAATTATAATAATAATGGCACACTCCATCAAAAATAAAAAAATCATGGTAAGCATACAAAAATCAAATTAGTTAGTTGTTTTATATAGGTTATGCCTGAATGTTTTCTAATATGTTTCTATGTTCTATTAGAAAGTTTATTGATAAAAAACGTACATTGTATACATTAGATTTATTTATCTATTAAAAATGTTAATTGTTAATTCTCTCTTGCTCTGTTAAGTAATAATTATAATAATAATAATAATATTTTATATATATTAATGTAAATATATGTATATTCACACGTATAGGGAACTGATATGAAAGACATTACTGCAGATTTTGCTTGTCTTAAAGTATCTGCTTTAGGAAAAGCTTTACGTATATCCGGTGAAATAAACCGAATTACAATTGGTCCTAATTCAGTATCAAATCAAGATGAACAAAAAAAATTAGAAAATATTGAAAATGAAAAAAATACGTGCAATGTTAATAAATCACCTCGAAAACCTATTGACGAATGTAACAGCAAGAATTTAACAACACGTAATGGTATTACGTTTTCAATAAGAAAAATATTACACGAAGAGGAGTTACAAAGAAGAGAGAAAGTTATGGTAAATTTTTTGCTAACAAATAATTATTTCAAATATCATTTATTTTAACCCCTTGTACTATAATAACAACGTAGGTCTGGTGATACGCTTTATGGTTTAAATATGAGAATCATGAATTATACTCATGTCAAATCTTATAGATTAAACATAAGAAGTACGAATTTGGTATATAGCTATGGTTATGGTATATAGTTTGACACATTAAATTTTAGCACAAGGGGTTAAGTAAATATTTGAAAAAATGTAATTAAATAAATAATTGATTATTTTATCTTATAGAAAGAAGTACACCGTAAATGGCAACACATGGCAGACAATGGTATAGCTATACAGAAACATATTTCTGTTTCACTTTCAAATATGGTTAAAGAAAGAGAGCGCAAAAGTGCACAGAAGTACGCTGATATATTAGCAGAGGAAGAACGTCTAGCAGAACAGGAAGAAATAAGAAGAAAACACGAACAACAGTTAAACGCTCAAAGAGTTCAAGAACATAACGAAAAGATGAAACGAGATATAGAAGAATATAAGAGGAAAATGCAGGAAAAGGAAGATTTGATTACAAAGATATTGATACTTAGACAGGAATTTGCAATGAAATATTATGATATTATAATGCTTTCGAGAAATTGTAAGGATAAAACTATTCTAAGCAATTTTTCCACCACGCATTCGGTCGTTTTAAGACAATTGCATCGACAAATTGAGACATTGGATGGAAAAATTCAGGTTTTTATTATTCAGTAACAATATATATATATATATATATAAAGATAGAGTGATCAAAATAAGGGTTTGTATCTTAAAAAGCTCGTAGTCATCAGTAAGAAGTATCAAAAGCGATTTTTATCGATATAAGTTCTAAAACTAATCCTTCCTAAGTAAATTTAATTTTTAATATTTAGTAAAGTTTTTCAATTCATGATTGCATCGTATTGTTTTTAAATAGTTTAAGAAAGACTATACTTTTGTTTATCACTCTATATAATATAAATTGATACTTTTAATACTCATTCATTTTTTCTTACACTTTAAACAGGTAAGAGATTTGGTGCCCACAGATCTCTATAATTTGGAAACAGCAATACAACAGATAAAAGAAATTTCATGCTTGTTAAAGGTAGCACTAGGTTTGTATTTTTCATTATTAACATTATATTAATATTCTTAAATATTAATATTAATAATAATAATCAATATTACTCACACACACACGCATACTTGTAGATACTGCAGATGTAAAGAATGAAATTCCTGAATCTAGCACGGACGAAAAAAATACAAATTTAAATCAGAAAGAACCATCCAAAACAGAAGAAGTTGTAACAATTTATGAACCTCCAACTCCTGAACAAACTGATTACGATGTTGTAGACAAAAACATAGACAACAATCAAGTTCAAGACATTGTTCCGGAAACCATTCCAGAATCCGTTCCAGAAACTGCTCAAGAAACTACTCAAGAACCTATTCATGAATTTGTTTCTGAAATCGTCCCAGAACATGATTCAGAAACTGTCCCAGAACATGATTCAGAAACTGTCCCAGAAGCAGCTGAAACATTAGAAACAACTAGTAATCAACAAGCTAATTCTGAAGATAATTCAACTTTAATGTCAACTGTATCCTTACAAGAAATAGAAGGTATTATACTCTGTTTCTTTATTAATGTATTAGTTATTAATGTCATATATCTGTGACACGCTTTGATTTCTATTGGGGGTTCAACATTTTGAATCTCTTTTGATGAGAATGTGTAGTAGCAAATGAGTTAATCAAATGTTATTCTATGCCTTGAAAAATAATACTTTCTATATATATATATATATTTTCTTTTCTCTTTTTAGATAATTTATATAAATATGTGGATAAAGAATCATTACAAATTTACAAAGAAAGTCAAGAATTTTTGGAAAATTATGCCAAAACTTATGACGAGTTTTTAAGATCACCAGATACAAAAACATTTAGATTCGAATGTCAAAAGGCAATAAATATTCCTGTCAATGCAATTTCCGTTATCAACGCCCAACATCTTAAAGATAAATATGAGAAATTGCACAATCTTCTTATCGGAAAATCATCACCTAACGTAGAACAGCATCCACAAGGAACTGCATTTTGTAAAGACACTTTAGCGAAAAAAATAGTGGTACATATCTTTCATTTAATTCATTTTAATTTATTCATTTACCTTAATATGAATATTATTTTAATAAAGTTTTACCTATTTAAACAGAGCCAAGGAGAAACACTGGTTTCGAGCAAACCAGAAATGGCATTCGCCATAGCAGCTGTAACTGTAGCACTTTGGAACGAGCATGCTGACTTTGGCGAACTACTTTTAGCGCACTTCCATCAAATTTGTCCTTTTACGGTACCAGTATTCATGCCAAAAATAGAAGGACAAACTAACGAAGAATATTACAAATCGTTAGGTTATAAATATTCAGAAGATGGTACTGTCGAGAAACAGGATAAATTTTTGAAAAGAATGTCTGGATTAATGAGATTATATATTTCTATAACGGTAACGTCGCAAAGAAAAGGAATTACAAAAAGACACCCTCATGGATTACGATATGCATGGAGGTGGCTCGCAGCTATTTTGAATAGGGGTAAATTTACATTTTTATTTTCTCATTTTATTATTATTATTATTATTATTGTTATTGTTATATGTTTAATCTTGTTATATTTTTTCATATTTAATAGAATCTCATCCAAACACGTTGGAACTTTGTGTCACTCTTATTTTGGATGTATTAGAAGTTGCAGGAAATTCTCTTTGCAATGCTTATGGCAAACAATTTCGTAAAATGTTAATGTTATTGGCTAACGACATATATCCTCGTGTAAAAAACATTGATGGCATAAGTGGTGGACCGTTGGTACGTTTAGAGGAATTTTTAAAGATAACGTTAGCCAGAGGTTTCATACCACCTCCCAATGGATATCTCCCTCATAATTTTTGGTAAATTTAGTTCATCAATGATAAATCATCTTGCGTAATCATTATGCATTGTGTCATAATTTATACTATTAAACAAGAAAAAAAGGAAGAAGAAGAAATGGTGAAAAAAAAAATACAAACAAACAATGCAGATATAGATCTTTATAATATTATATTTATTTGATAATAGAAAAATTGATACAAGTGTTTACCTTTTTCAATGATAATGTAATAAACTGTAAGATTAGGTTTAACACAGTTTAATGTAAGTTAGACTTAATAATACGCTCCTCTCGAAAAGACAGGTTTGACATCAGAAAATACATAATAGTCTAGTGTATTAATAGCGAAACCTGTTATTCCAAAAGGTGCTAGTTTCATCATCCATGACGCATCTTCATTACAATTAAGTAGATAGGATGTTAGCTTTTTTACAAAAGCCTCTGTAAAAAGCAATATATAAATAAATGAATAAATAAATGAATGATTCTATGTAGAAGAAGAAGAAGACAACATCAGTTATGAGATGATGGGGATGGAATTATAATAAAAAAATACGATGAACCGATTATACTTCATTTAGAACTATTTTTCTTACCAGATATTTTTTTATTAACCATGAAACGATAAGGTGGTAATGGTCCCAAGCTGTCGACTATATAAAGTGATTGTATGCCTGGAAAATTGTACTTATGACATGTTATAACGGGAGCTTCCAAAATACCTACTTCCGCTTGTTTACCAGCGACCATTTGCATAGCATCTATTTGTGAATCAACATCTGAAAAAAGAGAAATGTTTAATTTCAATAGATTGTTAGTTATAAATTATACTTCAATATACACAATGTTTTTATATTAACCTAAAGTATTGCCGAAAAAAGCAGGACCTTCTCCTATGCTATGCAAATAATTGTATATCAATGTAGCAGCTCCTATTTTTTTACTCCTATCTGGTAAAGCGCATCTATGTCCACGCAAATCAATGATTTTCTGTTAATGATAATGAAAAACAATATTATATGTATAGATATAAAAATTTGTTAGGAGTGTTAAAAACAAAGAAAAAAGAAAAAGAAAGAAAAACTATGTAAGATTTATGAATTTACTTCGATGCGATGTACAAGATCAGATGCTACAACAACGTCGGCATAAACTTGCGGAGAATTGTTATTGTTTAGTTTATGTTCGAATACAAAAGATAATGGCATCAATTCACCGTATTCCCAGTCATCATTGGCTGGCAAAATGGCTGAAATTAATAAGTACAATTGATTATATGATTTTATATTTCCTTATATATATATATATTACTAAATATACTTATTTTTGATTTTTATAAATAGAAGTATATAAATATACCCAATTATTATGAACTACTTGCATTGTAATACAATCCATGAGTATATAGTACAAACTTTGAAACATAGTTCTGTGCATTAAATCATAGTACAAGGAATAATTAAGTATATTTATTAAAATATACTATTATAATTATAGAAATATGTATTTTGGAAATCTACCGATATCAGTGTATTCACTCGCAACTTTTCTATTAGTTCTAGGCTCGTATAAAAGAACTACGGGCCTTTCTGTTGCCACTTCAATCATTTCAGCTAATATTTCAAATAGATTGATTGGTAAGGATGGCACTAAATGTGTTGCTAATACGATTGGAGGCTGGTTGCTAATTGGTGGTACGTATGGTTGACTTTTTCTTGGTACAGCTACATTCGAAGGTGTGTTCGGTTTCTATACAGAAATTTAATAATAAAAAAAATATATAGGGTATTGTACAACTGGTACCACCTGTTTACAGGACACCTTGTATTAGATGATATTATTAATTTTATTAAATTTTAAAGCAATTGAAAAAAATTAACTTACATTTGTATCGATGAAAAAAAGTTTACTTTCTTTCGGTTTCTATAAGAAAAAATAATTACAATATATATACGATCGCGTTATCAATTTCTTGTTAATTTCAAAGTGAATGTGAAAAAGTTTATTTACATTTTTTTCCAAGCTAATAGATTCATCTTTCTTCGGCGGAGATAATTCTTTTTCTTTCGATTTCTATGATCAAAAAATGTGATAGTTATTAAATTTATGGGAATTAAAAAAACAATCAATCAAATTAACTTACATTTTTCTCGAGATTTAAGGATTCATCTTTTTTCGGTGAGAATAGATCTTCTTTGGGTTTCTATACAAAAAAAAAAATTGTTGTAAATAATATTGATAAATGTGATAATTATTAATTTGATTTAATTTAAAAGAAAAAACAACCGAATAAATTTAACTTACATTTTTTTCCAAGCTAATAAATTCATCTTTCTTCGGAGGAGATAATTCTTTTTCTTTCGGTTTCTATGATCAAAAAATGTKATAGTTATTAAATTTATGGGAATTAAAAAAACAATCAATCAAATTAACTTACATTTTTCTCGAGATTTAAGAATTCATCTTTTTTCGGTGAGAATAGATCTTCCTTGGGTTTCTATACAAACAAAAAATTGTTGTAAATAATATTTATAAATGTGATAAATTATTAATTTGATTTAATTTAAAAGAAAAAACAACCGAATAAATTTAACTTACATTTTTTTCCAAGCTAATA
>NW_014569646.1:351836-364727 GCF_001313835.1 Polistes canadensis
ATAGTTATTAAATTTATGGGAATTAAAAAAACAATCAATCAAATTAACTTACATTTTTTTCGAGATTTAAGGATTCATCTTTTTTTAGTGAGAATAGATCTTCCTTGGGTTTCTATACAAACAAAAAATTGTTATAAATAATATTGATAAATGTGATAAATTATTAATTTGATTTAATTTAAAAGAAAAAACGACCGAATAAATTTAACTTACATTTTTTTCCAAGCTAATAAATTCATCTTTCTTCGGAGGAGATAATTCTTTTTCTTTTGATATCTATGCAAAGCAAAATAAATAAATAGAAAAAAATAATTATGAAGATTATAAAATTATCAAATTTATTGGATTTAAAAAATAAAGAAAAGAATTGACTCACATTCGTTACGATATTCAAAGGTTCATCTTTTATTAAAGTAGATAACTCTTCTTTTTTTGGTTTCTATAAAAAATATATAATAGAAAAAAAGAAATATATACATATAGTAGTTATCAATTTTTTTTTATTAAATAAAAAAAAAAAGAAACAACCATGCAACAAGAATTAACTTACATTTTTTTCGAGAATCGAGCATTCATCCTTTACTGAAGAAGATGGCGGCTCTTTTCTCGGTTTCTTTAAACATATATATAAATAATTAAATAAATAATTTTATTTAATTTAAAAAGAACAAATGCACATAAAAATACAAATCGAATTTATTTAAACTTACGCTCTTCTCGAAAATCGAACATTCCTCAATGAAAGATTTCTGTTCGATTTTTTTCTCGATCGATTGTTCGACCTTTTTTTCGATCGATTGTTCGATAACTTTTTTTTCAACTTGTATATCAGTCTTTGCGGTTTCCTTCACCGGTTGTACTTTTTGTGGAACTGGTAAATCAACTACGGCCTTTTCAATGATCGCTTTGCTTTTAATTTCAGCTTTAATTTCACTCGACAATTGTTTAGGATCATTGATAACTTTTTCTTTCTTCGATCGTGTAACGATCGCCGATGTAGAAACTTCCGGTTTAGACATCGTAACGATTCAAAAATTAGATCTAATTAATAAAGTAACACACAGTTTATTATTTTTTATTATATTTATTATTAATTTAAATTCAAAAACAAAACGTAGATTAACATCTTGTGACCCGTAAAACAAAAGAATTATCAATGTTAAGCGTTAGGTAAGCGTTGCAATATTTAAAAAAAAAAACTCTAGTAAGAAAAGAAATACTATTTAAAAAAAGATGTTTTTTATATTTATTTATATCCGTAATAATATACATACGTGTGAAATAATAAATGTATAAATTATATACTTACAAAATTGAGATTATCCTTACTGATATCACATACGTGTGATCGATGAAAACTAAACGATTTCTGTTCAATGTCGAACTTGTTACTCGATAATAACGATCGAAGGAAATTGGGAGAAGTGTTTTTAGATATGCGTGCGCATACATTTTTACAGTCATACACAGAGACAGATATCGAATAATAATATATAATAAATAAAAAAATATAATCCTTTAGCGTAGCATTGGTGGTGTTATGCGGTCAATCGATTATGCGTACTATTACATACCACGTATATATCTTCAGTCATCTTCCGCGTGATGGCCTCGTGTTCCAGTCTAGTGTCAACCTTTTTCTCTATCATGTTATGACTTTTGAGATATCCTCAAAGAAAATTTTTCCATACTTTGCACCGAAGTTATCAATCATTCGTGCCCTATTCACACGAAAGTTTGTACATCAATTTTTATTCTATATTTATATATATATATATATATATATTTATTTATTGATCTTTTCCCCTTGGTTTATCTTTTTTTCTTGGACAGTCCAGCGGTACAGTCAATTTTTGTTACGTCGGAAACAGAAAAAAAGAAAAAAAAAAAGCGTGATTATTTATTTTTATTTATCGTTACATATGATTATTTTCTGTTCAATTAATATGAATATATATATATATAGAAACGAAAGCGAATTAAATGTTTTTTCTTTTTTAAAAAATATGTAGTGACATGTCGGTAAGTTACCGACGTAGATTATTACCGACCGCAGTTAGTTATCGACGAAACCTACTTACCTACAATCACTCTACGAATATCTTCATTATCGATCCTTGATAAGTATCGGTGTTTCTCGTGAGCATTGCAAACGGACGAAAGTCCCACCGACCAGATAAAAAGTTTACGATCACGGCCGGTGCAGACGTCATCCGGATGCATCGCTTCACAATAGTTTTTTTTTTTTTTTAATGTTTCTTATCGTCTCGAGTTTATTTACATACTTGCATATAGTTTTTGTTTTTTCCAACGCTGGTTTTTTATCTACTAGAAACTGAACTTTAAGTACAAAGTTTTGAAGAGAATCTAAAGGTGTTTAACAGGGTAAATAATTCGAAGTTTCATTCGCTCCTTCGAGATATCGTTTCTTTTACAAGAATAACAAGCTTTCATCTAGGCAAACAACTCTTTGGCATGTAAGTTATATGTTATATACATATTTGTAACGGTAAATTGGCCACACCTCGATATCGAGAAAGTATATACATATATTATTCCTTGGAAAAAACTTTGTTTAAATTAAAATCGAATTAATTACAGATTTTTATTACAATTCGTAAATAATCGCGAATATTTTTCATTCATTTCTTATCCTTAAGAAAAAAAAAAACAAAAAAAACGCAATCTCTTCCGTAGAATATTTCGATATCATTAAATGATTTCACGAGAAAAAAAAAATAAAAGAGAAAACAGGATTTGTCATGTGGTCGACTTCGTATCAAAATGCAAAAAAAAATTGTTTTACACGAAGACGATTTTTGGACTCTTTGATTACGTTAAGTGATAAGGAAAAAAAAAGAGAGAGAAAAAAAAGGAAGAAAATATAAAAAACGATAAAACTTTCCGTAATGATTCTATATAACAATTATTCACACAACGTAACACGTCGTTATCAGCGATCGTGTCTTTGCGTGCAAGAAAAATAAGATTGTTATTTGAAGCCTATGCGAATAATACTTTTATTAAAAAGTATTGACAAATTAAAATTATATAAAAAGGAAAGCAACATAATTATACCACGTGCTACATTTTGTAGGAAGAACTATCGAAAAAAAAAATACGTGCTCTAGATAATGAATATAAATTTTTCATCAATTTTTTTCATTCGAAGTCAACACAGTTAAACAGTGCGTGCAACGATAAATACTGTGGTTCCTATAGTCAATTAATTTTTGAATAATTTATGAAGTAACGTACGTTTAAAGTTATTAATGAAATAAAAAATATATTAATACTTACGAATATATATATTATTTCCAAATTTGTATTCCAATTAGAAATAGGTCTTTGAACACGTTGTACACCTTCGATAACGGGAAGAACATTTATTTTGTTTCGATCGTCCATCTTGGATTTTTGTTTGTCTTCCTGTTGCAAATTTTCATCCACGCGTTCATCACTATAAATCGGAGTTTTCATTTTTGTCACTAATACACGATATAATTATTGGTTAAATTAATTTATCATTAATTGCACTGTTGTATTCCTTTTCGCGATATAATTCAAATGAAAATGCCATTTACCGTATTCCTTATTATCGCCAAAGTTAAATTCATGTATTACGTAAATCATTGTGCACGCTCTTATGAACATCTTCGGCCAATTAACAGTCGGGATTTTTATCGCACCGTCACGGTTCATGAAAAACTCCGCGACATTCTATATTCAAAAAAATATACATATATATTCTATCATATTTTTTGCTATATATATATATATATATATATATATATATATATAATCATTTTATATACGATTTAGACTCGAATGTGCTTCGAATCAATTGACTGCGAGTGTTTTAAAAATATTTCATTCCTTACTTTTACCGATTTTCAACGTCTTTTCTACAACATTAAATGAATTTAATTTTATTTTTGCTCGTTTTAAATATTTATTATTTGACTATTAAACGCGTTAAAAATCAACACTAGTAGATATCTAGTTTTGAATTGGCAGCCATGATTGTATGATTCAAATTTGATTAGATGCGCGTATTATCTCGCGCAAAATTTCTCTATTAATTTAATATAATGAATTATAATTATTAAAAAAAAAAAAGAAACAAAAATATATTAAACACATTTTAAAATGTTCATTAAATGTCAGTTAACGTAATTATTGAAACATTTCATTTGATTCAAATTTGTATTAGCTTTGGCGGCCATGATTGAATTCAAATGAAACTCTACAATCGTATATAAATATAGAAATGCAAGTAAATGTACGAATATATATATATAAAAATGATTAGTAATTATTAAAAAATTCTTATTGTAATTCGTAATCGACTTTTCGATTAACGAAATATCGAGATATATTAAATATCAAAAGAAAAAATTGGAATGGCGCCCTCGTTCGTTCGCTTGCTCGCCCTAGTGAGGATTTTTTTAAGGTGTCGCGGTTCGATTTGAATTTCCGCGTTCCATAATGCACACACTCGTTTCAGTTGCACTCGATACGTTCCTATACTATTGCGATAGTGGATGTTCGTCTCAAATCCGTGCCTTGCATTCCGAGCGCAACTGCGTTCCGACGTGGTCGTCGTTGTTGCCGATAAAGGTGACGTTCTACATCCTCTTTTCCCCCCCCTTCATTTTTTTTAATTTTCTTTTTTTTCTAATTTTTTATTATTATTATTCTTTTATATATTCTTCCTTACCGACAGAGATAACACGTTGATGACTAATGTAAGATTAATGAAACTAAAAAAAAACTTCGATGAATATTAATAATAAATGAGAAATAGAAAAAAAAATATATTTGTATTTGTTTAAACAAACAAACGGAGAAAGTTTTATTCTTCTTTTTTTTTTGTTTTCTTCCGTTTCATATCGTTCTACCAAAATGCGAGTTGAAGTGGTTGATAATGAAAAAAAAGAAAAAAAGAAAAAAAAAATATAAAAAAGATGAAATGTTAAATGTGTTGGTAGTGACGTCATCGGATAAGAGGAATAAATGCAAGGAAAAAGAAAGAAAAAGAAAGAAAGAGTAGGAACAGGAAGACGAGCAGAATATCGGAACGCAGTTCCCATCTGACTCGTACGATGTATTTCCGTCGATGAACTCGTGGCCCACGAGTCATTCTAAACGGACTTTGTCCTGTCGTATCCTTGTTGGTTATGAAATGAGAAATCCTCGAACATTTATAATTTCAATGCTATTATGCACAAGCTAGTTTGATCATAGTTATCGAAAATCAAATTGCATTACGAATTCAATAGAGTGTAACTTGGATTAAAAATTTAATCAGAAATCAATAATATTTTTCACCATTTCCGTATATTTTTGTATCATTGTTCGAATTTCATTTAGTATTAAATTATTAGTATAATTATTAATGCGATTTTTATTTCGCGGTAACTGTGCTTATAGAAACAAATTGAAGAGGGAAACCGATTTATAAATGATTCAATACTTATTGATACAGGTGTCTACGTGATTGCAGAAATTCCCATCTGAATTTTCATTATTCGATTAACTTCTTCCTTAATACGACTCTTTTACCGTAAATTTTCTATAATAATAAATTCTCTTATCTCTTACGTGTGTGAAAATGCGATCTTCCTTATCGACGTACAAATGATGTTTAAAAGATAAAATTATTTAAACAATAAATTATAGATTGTATATATATATTATTCACTTTGCACGTTAAAAAATTTGGTCACATTTTTTTGAACAACACACCAAATAAGAACGTTTGAGAAAATCACGAGCAGACAAACTGTGACGGTCCTAATATTTTGGCACTATCTTTCATAATAATGATATTAACAATTATAATAATAATAATAATAAACAATAATAATAATTATATTTATAAGTATAATAATAATATAACAAAATAATGAAACACTAAGAGAAAAATATGATTATAGATTCGATTCGAAGTAGAGAATAAAATTGCATTGAAATATGGTGGCAAACCGGAACCGGCAAGTGGGTCACTGTCATTCGTCAAGTGTTCATTTCAATTGGTCGTTTGAGTACCCGGCTTTTAGATTCGTCCTTTGGATATTCGCAAATGATCACGCGTTATTCTTTATTATTTTAATGATTGAACAATAATATATATTGAAAATAATCGGTAATCATGAAATGTCATAGTTTAGAAATACGTAAGCCGGTGTACACTGAGTGAACCACGTTATACGACGGACTGAAAGAAACTGACCAACTGGGAGTCGACTTAGCGGAGATTCCTGACTCTCTGACTCCTTCCTCCTCTTCAAAGGAAGAACTTATGACTGTCTTTCTATACCAGCCTACATACTTGTATGCTTATTTGCCTGACTGCTTGCCTTCCTTGCTTATTTCCTTGCTTTCTTGCTTGCTTGCTTGCTTGCTCACTCACTTTACTTCTTACTCACCTTATTTTGTCCTGGCAACGTCATCACAGTTACCATAATTCGTCATTTCGCCAGCTACCTACTGACGTCATTCATGGGATGCTGTCATCACTTCTACAATTCCTAGATCCTCTTTTCATTTGCTAAATAAGTTTTCTTTAAGTGAATCTATGACGTTCAGCGGGATTTCAAGAAACGGGGAAACAAATGTTGCCGATCAAAAACTTTCACGATTTAACATCTTTCAATCGTTAAAAACTTAACTCATGCTCTACACGATATCGTTTTTTTTTCTTCTTTCGTAATTTATTTCATTAGGAATAATATGATGAATATTATTGACAATTTTATTTAGCTTATAGTAGAATAAGTAATCATTCATTTTTAATCATTTCGAAATGCTAATAATTCTGCAAAATTTGTTAACCCAATTGCGAACTCATCATACCAGTTGTTTCTTTATAAAACGTACATCCTCTCTAATCAAATAAGAAATCATGGTTTTTTTCTAATAGAAGATATATTAACGACAATGCTTAATTAGTTGTACCATTTTGTTTTTTTTTGTTGTATATCCACCATTATTGTGCTAACTATAATTGGATAGATCAGAGATAGTTAGAAATTCTTCTAACAATTACTCGTTACACGTCCTTTCTTTTCGGCCATTCACGAATTGTATATTTCTTTTAATTTCTCTTTTTTTTTCTGCTTATACTTCTCTTTATAATTTTACTTTGTCTCATTATTTCTTTTTTTATTCTTCCTCTTCCGATCGAGGAACATTTCCGGTATGGCGGTGACAAGTAAAGAAGAGGAGGTGAAGGGGCAGGAAGTGGTAGTTGACGTTTCGCGACCTCCTCAAGGTGAACCCGTAAACTCGGTCAACAGTGGCGTAATGTAATTTTATTTTAATGATTTAATTGTTTAAATATATATTCTTTTTTTTAAATTAATTTAGATTATATTAACTATACGTTGTCTCTAATTTCGTTGAAAAAGGCAACACGAATTTCTTAGAAATTACATTGCTCATATTTTCACCACTTTTTATAATAAATTTTTAATCATTTCCAAGCATTTTGTAATCCTCCCCACCGCGTTGTATAATTAATTTATTATAAATATTAAACGTTTTTTTGATTGCTGATAAATGAAGATAAATTTGAAATTGCATTATTCGTTGCACTACTCTATAGAAATTGGTGAAAATAAAATAAATGAATTAACAATATCTTATAGATTTTATTTCACTATTAAATATTTTACTATATTTTTACGTTGATACTATTTACAAATTATTTCTATTATCGAATTTGAAATTAAGCGTCCATTTTGTTTTTTCTTCTCTCGACATTTCGAATTCGATTATCGATCGAGTAAATTTATTATAATTAGAAAAATGTGTCTAAAAATAATAGTAGGACGTAAAATATAAAATCAGGTTTATATATTTAAATATTATATGAATAGTTACGCCAATGAATGCAAGCATTCGCTAAAAAAACATAGTGAATGAAAAGAGCGAACCGCTCGTAAGATTTCGAATGAAGTGAAGTTGCGTGAAATGCAAGAGTATATTCTTGTTACCGGCCGGCTCAAATCCCACATGAAAACTTAACAGTCTTCTACTATGTCATCGTTCTCTCATAGCAAAAGCTATTCGTTTTAACATTGGTAAGACTGTCCTGATCGTCGTTTGCGAATCTGGCCCAGAAAATAAGCCGGAACTGTTCGCGGAATCAATGACCTTGGCACAAGTCGTACTGCCAGAATATGGGTAATCGAAAAAAGAAAGTTTTTTCTTTTTTTTTTATTGCATTCGCGAATTAATTGAAGACAGTAATTGCATTATTTTACAAATTATTTTATTAAAATAGAAATCGGACTTTAAAATCGATTATCGATAAAGTAAACATGTAAATATATATATATTCAAGGCCATGAAGCTGTTACATTTTTATATCTGATTGTGAAATTAATTTCATCAATCGTGATCAAAGACACGTTTGAGAGAGAGAGAGAGAGAAAAATAAAGAAATCTCATTAATGAATCGAGCAATAAAGATAGGAAAAAACAATAATCTTTCTTTTTTTATAAATGCATGAAACAATCGCATGACTGCGGTGGTAACGAGAGGGAGAAAGAGAAATTTGAAATTAGCGCCATTTAAATTAATTTTTTTAAAACCACCGTAGTTGCAATTTTAGTTACTTGGTGGCAGTCACGTCGTTTTGCGCATACATTGCGCATGCATTGCGCATGTCCATCTGTTAACAGACAAATTTTCGACTGATTGCAGCTATAGTAGCTTTGATAGTAATCTTTTTAATAAAAAGAATAATTAAATTCGTTTTTTTTGATTACGTATATAATATTTTTGAAAAATGAATAAAATTTGTTCTATTTGTGAAAAGGATTTGGCGAAGTACAAGTGTCCTACATGCAGAACACTCTTGTAAGTACTTATTGAGGTTAAGCTTTTGATCAATTTCTTTATCAAATGTACATATATAATAATGGAATTACTTGATAAACGTTTTATTCGTTTAGCTGTTCTGTTACTTGCGGTAAAGAACATAAAAAAGCTGATTGCAAAACACCATCGCCTACACCACCACCCCCATCATCATTGCTATCACCACCATCACTGGAAAACAAAAGTAAAGAAGATGCCGAAAATGAAACCATACCTTCGGAAATATTAGAAAAATTGTCTCAGGATCAAACAATTAAAAACTGTTTAGAAAATCCGCAGGTTCGTGATATCTTACATTTTGTAGTGAACAACGAGGATCCAATGGAAGCTTTAGATTTAGCTTTGACCGAATCAATTTTCGTAGAGCTTGCGGATGCTTGTTTAAAAGTAGTAGAAAAGAAAGAATGAGAAAATAGTTGGACATATGTTACAGTTGTTAAAAAATTTTGATACTTTTCATTTATTTTTTATATAAAAACATAAGAAACTTAGTTGAGGCTTAAAAACTTCACAATTATATGATAAGTGTTAGATGATTAAGTATTTATGTTGAGAAACATAATGACGCTTATAAAAGTAATTACGCATAAGTTGATTCGTTATGTTAGATAATCAGTTATCAAGACATGAATTTCTTTTGTTTTTTTTCAGAATATGTCTTTCGTTTAAATAAATAATTTAGTTTTAAACTTATATGATATACGATATCATACAAGTATATATTAGTTATATCGATAAATCTGAGAAAGAATTATCTGACAACATACATAAAATACAACTATATAAATGTTGAGTTAATAGACTTCTTTCTTTCTAAAAAAGAAAATAAAGAATGAAAGAAAGACAAAATAGCATTCACAGTTCCGTGTGCGGTGAATAATAATTAGAAACATAATTTTCGAGATTATGTGGTAATGGCGTTCCATCTATTTCCATTTCTAATGCATAGTATCTCTTTCTAACATGATAAGCTGCCATTTTTGGTTGTCTGTCTCTCGTAAATATGCCTTTTTTATTTCCTCCTACTCTGTAGAAATCTACCAAAAAAAGAAACAAATATTTGTATACTTTTTTATATATATAAGTAACTTGTGATATAATATATCTATAAGTATAGTTTAATCTCTTAGGCATTGTATGGATATCATCTTTTCGAATACTATGCTACTGTAGTGGAAATTAAATCTTACTTTGAGCTGTTCGAAAGTCTGCAAAATTCCAAATGAATTCACCGATGAAGAAACCTTCGTTTCTTAAACGATCAAACGCTTCAAAATGATGAGAAAACATTTCAGTTTGATATTCTTCGCTCCATATATAGTTGGGCAACTAAAACATTTTATTTCGTTATAAATTTAGATTTATTCTTTTCATTTAATTTGTGATAATTTGTGATAAGTTGTGATTTATTCTTTTATTTTTATTTGTGATAATTTTGTTTATTTTACCTCGTGTTCACCGGGCAAAGTGTCAGCGCCGTATTCAGAAATAAGTACTGGTTTTTTATATTTTCTATGCCAAGCTTCGGCCTCAGTAATAACTCGATCGATAATAGTATCCAATCTACCAGGGTTGACGTACCAAGAATTGTAACGATTAAAACTAATTACATCTAAATATTGACCAACTTTGTCTTCCTACATAAATAAATCAATCGGTAAATAATTTTATCTCATTTCAGTTTTGTAAAAAATATATCTTTGACAAATAAACAAACAAACGGAATAAATACCTGAACACTTCTAGCTAAAGCAATTGTAACTGGTCTAGTAGGATCTAAAGCTTTAGTATGATCAGCAATTTGTTTGAAATATACATCGGCACCTTGTAGTTGCGTTCTTGGTTCGTTAGCAAGAGACCACATGATGACTGAAGGATGATTTTTATCTCTTCTAACTAATTCCGACAAAGATGTTTTGTGACGTAGAAGTAGAATAGGTGAAAAGTTTTCAGTGTCGACCGATGGACACTCGTCGATGATCATAAAGCCAAGCCTAAAGAAAAAATATATTTTTGTATTATATTAATATAAATATCAATTAAGAGATTAAAGTAAATCGTTAGATACCTGTCAGCTGTATGTAGAACTTCTTCACTGTAAGGATAATGACTAGTTCTATAAGAATTAGCACCAACCCATTGTAAAAGTTCATAGTCTCTGGTCATAGTAACAAGATCGAATCCACGACCTCTTAAAATTGCATCTTCGTGTCTTCCAAAACCTCTCAAGTACACTGGTTTACCATTGATTAGCAAACTTGTATTCGTCCATGACACGGTTCTAATTCCGATGGGTAATCTATAAACATCTGAACTGGTACTATTTTGTATTGACAATCTGACCTGGAAAATAAAAAAATTAAAACAGAAATGATATGATCGTTCATTTGATTTACAATATATTTATACTGTAAATAGATTTCTATTTATACTTATGTATATGTATACCTCAAGAGTATAAAGATATCCAGGTGAAGGATTCATGCCTCGAGGCCACCAAAGTTTAGCTTTAGGTACTTTAAGTATACCAGATAAGTGCGTATTATCTGGCTCCTTTATTGCCAACTTTTCTTCTGCATCATGCAAGGTCACAGTACAGATTGGTATTTCACCTTGGTTTAAACCTCCTACCTGCACAGTATATTTTATTATACCCATATCACCCACCACTCCGGTTCTCACTGTTATATCTTCAACGTATACCCGTGGTGTTGTGTATAATAATACAGATCTGTTGTACAAAAAGATGAAAATATTTTTGTAATATTGACGTTAGTTAATAATTCAAATTGTATAGATAAATTTAATTATAAATGATATAGAGAAAGGTGATGTTTAACTATACCTATGAATACCAGCATAATTGAAAAAGTCAAAAGTATAGCTCTGAAAGTGTTTAGTTCCATTATCGGTAACAATGTTACTAATTCTTCCTTGAGGTATACTGGTTTGAAGCAATGTATTGTCTACCGCAACAGTTACACGATTTTTCCCACCGAATATCAAATATTTGGATATTTCTGCCTCGAATGGTAAATTTCCTATTTCGTGTTCCATCACTAATTCGTTATTAATCCACTAGGAATGAATAGCACAATAATTATTAGGTTCTTTTATTTGAACAATGATTCTAAGGATCAGTGTGATTCAACTTACCACTTGGGCTAAATAATGAATTGAACCAAATCTAAGAAAAACTCTTTGATTTTGCCAGGACCAGGGTACGTAAAAACTGCGTTCGTACCAAACAGCACCGACATGATCCCTGAGTTCTTTTGAAGTTGTGATATCGTTGTAGGAAGATGGTACTGGCATTTTTATCAATTCACCAGCCTAAATATTAAATTAATGATATTTGAAATATTTTAAATAAAACGTTTATGAAGATTTAATTGAATCGATAATAACAATACCTTTGATAATGAATCAATGTACCAGAATTCTGTGTAGCCTTTTAAAATATCATTAGACGGTGATGCGATAAAATCCCATAAACCATCTAGCGATTTTATCTGTATTAAAAGATATTTTTAATATTAATAATTCATTGTATCATATTTAAATTTAATATACAATAAATTCAAAATATTTAAACAACATTATTTTATAACAAGCCTAACGTGTTGTACTAATTATGTTATACGGGATAGAGAATTTACTGTACAATGAATTATAATTTAATTGATGATCGAGATATGTTTTACCTCACGCGATTCGCTCTCTCGAGGATAAAGTAAACCAGGAAGTGGGGCTGGTTGAGTTTCCTCTTGTGGCAAAGCTGCAGATTCTTTTGGTGTTTCTGGTAATTCAAATTCAACACCAAATTCACCTGATCTAACGCTACCGATTAGAAATACGATCAACAGCAACATGTTGCTTGACATTTTTATATCTGAAACATTATTTGCTTATATTAATTTTTTATTTGTTTTATATTTAATTAACTAATATTAATATTAACTTATATTTAAAATATATATATATATATATATATATTGATT
>NW_014569646.1:364748-369591 GCF_001313835.1 Polistes canadensis
TATATTTTATTTATTTTATATATATATAAATATACATATAATAATTTCTTTTAATTTATTTGTAATAAATTACAAAAATTCAGTTCACAAAAATAAAACGAACAATGTAAACGACTTTCCTAAACGATTGCTAAAGAAAGACTGATTAAAAATAAATTAATTATAATAATAGATAAAAAATGTGTGCTTTATCTTCTACAAATACAACTTACTGACATAATATGAAAGTATCTTTTAGGTTTTACATAATATCTTTAGAAAAAGTACATGAATTAGATAAAATTACGTTTAGTATGTTTAGCACGCTTCATTTTTTACCTAAAGTACTTTTATCTTATTCAATGTTGATAAGATAGAAGTATGCTTCTTTTTTTTTTTTCAAATGAAGGTAAACATTATTTTAAAAAAGAGAAAGAAGAACATTGCACGTAAATTCTTGTTGCAAAAGTTGAACATACGAATATGTATACACGTTAAAGAATTGATAACACTTGGTTGTAGGATAAATTATCTTTTTTTGTGGTATAATACTATATTCTTTTTTTTTGCCACTTTTTTGTTAGGAAGGATTCACGAATGTGTTCATCATTACTTGACCAAAACCGGTCTTCCTCTATCTCTTTTTTTTTTCTTCATGGTCAAGAATATATTTATATTTATACCTCACAATAAGTTATTTCCAAATTTTTCGCATTTGATTGTAAAAAAGAATGGTATTAATTTATTTATCATATAATTTCAATATTTAACAGGGAAATAATATAATAGAAAAAAAATTATTTCCATGATAAAAAACAATTAAAAATGTTCCCCATAGCTCTATTACATATTTTTAATTAATTTAATTTTATTATACTATAATTAAGAGAAATATCAATAATGTAATAAACAAAATTGAAGGTGTCGTAGTGATGAAAAAATATTTAATATAATTTTTCTATTATATAATTTTTATGGTATATTAATTTCTCTCATGATAAAAGATTATTCTATTTAGATACACGCAAATAAATAGTACAATAATTATATAAATTTAATCAAATTTTGATGATAAAAATTTGGATAAGAATCATACGCGATAAAAATTTTAAAAAAAGAAATTTTAATCTCTCGGAGATCACTATGTGTATATTGTAATTTAATTTCTATTTTATTTCTTTTTTTTTGATTATACGAATTTAGATTAGATCGAAATCAAATGATATCTTATTTTAATTTGTTAGCATCTAGTAATAGTAGGAGATATGCTTATGCGAAGAATTAAGGGCACCGGCTGATGCACGTGTACGATACGAGGAAACGATTTGATACTTTGGGAAGGGAAGTATGCTCTCGTAGGAGGAGGGCACCGTGCCAGGAAGCTGATATTGTCGACGAGACCCTGCAGAGAGTGTGTACGATCTTTTTTTTTCTCTCTCATTCTCATTCATTCATATACACACACATACATATATTATTTATCACTTAATCGAATTGTTAACATTCATTCATGAAACTCTGATATTAAATGATTTTTTTTTTTCTTCTATCAATTATAAAATCAAATTCAATTAATATATTTATTTTTTTATTGTTTAATTGAATCAATTCAATGTTATAAATTAATTCAACAAAATTATTTTCGCATGGACAAATGAAATTTTTCGTAATGGTTGATAAAAACTAAATGATTATTCGATAAAATCAAACACGGAATCTTCGGAAAATATCGCAAATGAAAATACACCATACACATATACATACACGTGTGTTGACACACGACATAAATTTACCGTCATAATATATGATTAATATTACAGATAACCCTAATCTCTCCCATTCCAAAATCATCCTATAATCGAGGTCATAGAATTTCTATTTAATCAACAAGAAACCTTATTTATTTCCGCCCCCCTCTCCCCTCCCTTCTCCTATCCTCTCCGTTAATAGTATTTGAAAGGAAAATTGAAAATGTACCGCAAACCCGATGAAAGCCATTAGTAATATTGTTCTTGGTCAAGTGCCAATCGATTTGACGAAGCCAAAGTATACAAAATATTTTTATTCAACAAAATTGCATAGGAAATCGAGGAAACGTTCAAATGTTACGTTTTTCATTCTTAAATTAGAGAGATGCACACACATACATTCTCTAATATAAATAATTTTTCTCTTTTTTCTTTTTTATAATAGTACAATATATATTTTATAATCAAAAATTTTGCAAGTAAATCATTCAATTCTAATTTAAATAAATTGATTAACGTAGTCTAAAATTCCATACTTTTTATAAATTTAATTTTGTTATATTATTTATTTATTGTAATTGTTTTTTTTTTAATACTACATTTTTTCAAATATGTTATCGTTTAATTTCTAACATAAGTTGGTTTAGAATAATGCTTATATGAGTCTAATGAGATAACAGAAGAAACCATAACAGAACATTCGTACTTACGTTAGATAAAATAAATCCTAACAGGACATATTATTTCTGTCTCTTTCGAAAATTGTTAATTCAACGGGTGTGAAAAAAAGAATATATTATAAAAGTAATAAGTAATACATAAAAGGTATTGGTGTGTAGGTCGTTAACGCGTTTGTATATACTTTAATGTCGACACGTGATTATACAGTGCTTCCTGAACTGTGACACGTTCTTCTTATTCGAGTGGATGCTTTGGTGTCAAACATATATTATCTCTTAGCAGAGTTTAATTATTACTACAGTATTATTATTGAAAATCTATCTTTTGCATATTAATATATGTTATTAAATGTACTTACATAACTTACTATTGCATCTTCAATTATACGATTCATACATTTAATAAAAAATACAAAAAAATTAAACTAAAACACACATACAACACGCAACAGGTGGTGGTTAACAATCCCAACAATCTGATTTAAATGAATAGATAAAGGAAAAAAGATAAATTTAATCATTTTATTTGATAATTATATATATCTTTAAAAAAATGCAACACACCAGATCATCTGAAATACTTTTTACACGATAAAGAATCTCTCGTAAGGAAATGATTTAAATGATAGGAAAAAACAAAACAAACTTACCATTCAACACCTGTTGTTCCTTGTCCTTAATCAAACCCTTACGAATTTATCTTTCCTTTATTTATCTGTTTTCTTAGCATTACGTTATGATGATGATGATGATGATGACGATGAACCCTTTTAAGGGAGAAGAATAGTTAGAGTTTTCAGTTTGATTGTATTTCTTCTTGGGATTAGGTTTTCTTTTTCTTTTTATGTTTATTTTTTTTCTTTTTTTTTGTATTGAATAAAATTTCAGAAAAACGTAGACGTCGTTGTTACTGAGCTTGGCACCTTCTCACCAGGAGGGATCTTACACCACTAGATCAGAGAGAATCAGTTACCTATCCCATTTGTGCACTGGGGCTCGCCAGACGGCCAGCCAACTTTTATATACCGGGTGTCTCTTTTTCTCCCTCTCTCCCTCTCTCTCTAATGTTTTTTCTATTTCTCTCTCTGTTCATTTTTAAAAATACATTCTTCTCATATTTTTTATTTTTTATTTTACCTTTTAATTCCCTTCTCCCACCTCCCCACTACCACCCCCCCACAAATTATATATACATTTTAATAATCATATAAATATTTTACTCGATATCAGACGACTTACGTTTTTTCTTTTTTGTTTTTTCCTTTTTGTGTGTTATACTTATTGGATCATCCAATTGAAGCTTTGGTATTCGATGAAAAATGACTGTTTGTGTAAACAATGTTTATCTTATCTTCTCTTATCTTTAAATTTTTATAATTTAAAAATCAATATTAAATGGGTTTTTCATTAAATACTTTCGAGTGCTTTCATATTTAAAGATTTACTTTATCGATAACGATAGCAAAGAGAGCAATTCTTTTTCTATTCGATTTATTTTTGCATTGTTTAATTTTATAGGTGGCTTTTAATTCTGCACGCGTAAGTAAATTTGGCTTACGAGTAATATTGGAATTCGAAGTATTTGTATTTTATTTTATATTATTTTATTTTCTTTCTGCAATATTTTGTGATCAGAATTTTTTAAATATGTAAAGTAGGGGGCAAGTATAAATGATTAATTGTTTGATTAGTTCAAAACTAAAACTTTCCAAATATTCTATAGGCATAAGTATTAATTATGCTAATAAGGTTGTGCGTGAATTTTTTTAAGACCACTTGTCTATAAATTACAATCATTAAAATTAGAATAAAATAATAAAAAAAATATATTTCAATCATTTACAGGTGAAAAAGAAAACTAATAATTTCGTTTTTTACATTAAAAAGAAGAGAAGTATTACATTATGATATTATGAACACAATTATTTTCTTTTTTTTCTTTTTTGAGTATTTATTTTATATTTTTTTAATACCGCAGAAAAGTTGGCATACAACCTGAACAGCAAAAAAAATAAATAAGTACTCTTAATTGCACATTTAAAATCTATAATTACATGTTTTATCAATTAATTATTAAATTAGTTATAAATAATTGAAAATACAATAAAGTTTTTTCCTATTTCTAAACAAAGCAATGAAGTTTTCTACTGTCTTTTGTTTTCAATCAATTGCTGACTTTTTGTTTGTCCGTTTTTCTCCGGTCTTTCTAATTCCACCATGATATCTAGACCTGTTCCAAGACAATTCTTAAAAAGTAAACTCTTTTAATTAATAATTAAAACAAAATATCCATATTAGATTTTTAATTGTTGTTTGCTTTTAAATGTATATAGAATTTAATAAGACATTCGCTTTGTGTAAACTACTAGTTACTAAAAGTTACTAGGAAATAAGAAAGTTTCAAAAATATTGAAATTCTAGTAACATGGCTACGGC
>NW_014569646.1:370051-378254 GCF_001313835.1 Polistes canadensis
CCATCAAATCTCGGTCGGTAAGGTAAAGGTAGAGCACTACTATTACCAATTTTGCCGTAGCCATGTTACTAGAATTTCAATATTTTTGAAACTTTCTTATTTCCTAGTAACTTTTAGTAACTAGTAGTTTACACAAAGCGAATGTCTTATTAAATTCTATATACATTTAAAAGCAAACAACAATTAAAAATCTAATATAGATATTTTGTTTTAATTGTTAATTAAAGGAGTTTGATCGTTAAGAACGATTGTCTTGGAACAGTTACAGAGAAAAGACTTACTAGATTAAGAAAAGAACCGATATCATATTGAAGCTAGAAAGACCAGAGAAAAATGGACAAACAAAAAGTCAGCAATTGATTGAAAACAAAAAACAGTAGAAAACTTCACTGCTTTGTTTAGAAATAGAAAAAAACGTTATTGTATTTTTAATTATTTATAACTAATTTAATAATTAATTGATAAATCATGTAATTATAGATTTTAAATGTGCAATTAAGAGTACTTATTCTTTTTTTCTACTGTTGAGGTTTCATGCCATCTTTTCGATGGTTGAAATTATAAAATAAAAGAAATGTTTAATAAAAAATTTACCAACTGACAATTATATACGGTATAACAATATTTTTTATTATTGTTTTATTTGTTTATTATCTTAAGTTTAGCTTATATTTTTGTATCGTTCGATTTACATTTAGAATTGGGGGTTTGCATTGGGAAATCTTCTAATTTAACGTTTATAATTACTACATCACGTGATTTAACTAGGTGGCGTTTTAAAGTAGTTTTAGATTTTCATTTGAAATTGATCCTAATTTTATTTTTCATTTTGATATGAATTAATGGGTGCTTCATTAAATTGTTTTTCTTCATCATAGTTCTCGTTCGATTAGTTTCGCCTTTTGTTTTTCTTTCTTGAATAATGATGACTGTGAGATCGGATTAATTGGTAAAAAGGCGATTGACCCTCGGCAGTCAAGGCTACCAGAGGTCACCATACTTCGAAACAATCACTAACTTCCGGTGTTTCGTCGCGACTGCAAGTATGAATCATTTTGATACTTCTATATCATTGTTCTTTATCTAAATATTCTCTCTTCCCTTTTTTTTATATATATATTCTTTTTTTAATACTAATAATTAATGAATAATTATATATATATATATATATATTTCGTACGTTTGTAACTTCCTATAAAAAAAAAATTGTACGTAATTATTAATATACTGACAGAGTTAAAAAAGTTGTTGAAACAGATATGGAGGATCAAATTGATTTATAATAAATTTACGTCCATTGTTTCTAGAAACATATTATAATTAAAAATTCTTTTATAATCTAGACAGAGTTATAATCTAATTGTTTGAATGAATGACTCATACATATATGTAATATATTAGATTCTCATACACACATAAAGACCCATTTATACCAAGCTTGATAAAATGTTAGTTATAGTTAGACATAGTTGGGCAAATAGCAGGATTGTTAGCAATTTGTCCTCGAAATAAATGAAATTCTTTCTTTTATCTTGTAAAAAGTAGATCCCATTTATATTTTCTATGTTTTTAAATTTTATTATTTTAATATAGCGTTTCTTTTTTGTTCTTTTCTCTGTTAAAAAAGTAAGCTCGTTCTTTCGTTTTAAAAATAAAATAAAATCCCGAGAATTCGTTGGCAGAATATCTGGGAAAAAAATTTCAAAGAGGAAAAGGGAAGAAAATATAAAAAGAAAAAGTGAAAGACACAATGTAAAGAAATGACACGATGGCGCCACTGTTGCCTCCGGTCCTCAACTTCCGGTAGCACCCACTCATCTTTGGCAGGATGAACCTAGTGTGAATTTATCTTTTAGCCTAACGTACTTTTATCTGTCGGGAAACGACTGGTCATTGGCCCATGGTCGTTCTTGTCGACACCAAAGGTTTAACGACCACATCATTTTCTTTTCTTTTTTTTTTATGTGTTTTCTAACTATTCATTTATTCTAATCATTAATATCGTCGACCAACTGTTATACGTGAACACAAAAAAGAAAAGAACTAAATACATTTTCTAACGCGATTAAATATTGTATAAAAATATTTTCAAATATTTCTAAACAGTTTTGTGATATATTTAGACGATGATATGAAAATTACACTTTAATAATATAACTAATAGTTTATCCTAAAGGAATATTTTGTAGTAAAATGTTAAATTCAATTGGATGATTCATTTGCGTATAGATCAGGATATTTTATTATATAAAATTTTGTTGGGATATACAAAGATGACGAAGCATAATATGTGTGTTTGGGTGTGCGTGTGCTTGTGCGTGTGTCTAAGGAAGAAAGAGAGGGAGATATAGGACTTTTTATCGACTGACTAATCGCGTGCATAAGGACTGTCTAGTCCCTAGACGAGTAATTTCCAGAAGGGGTCGATACGAGTTAAACGTGACCTCCACGAGCAGACGGTACTATATTTATTTCGTAGAATGAAACGCATGAAAAATAAATGTACAAAAAAGAAGAAAGAAAGAAAGAGAGAAAGAGAGAGAGAGAGAAAAATTTTAATCCTACAATTTATATATATATATATATAGATATATATTATACATAATTTAGAAACCCTTATAGGGTATCAAAACTAGTAAAGATTCAGGATATTTTCAAATTAAAATGGGTGTCCTTGGACAGCTTGATTGATAGGCTCCCAACGTTCATATAATATCCTTTCGAATGCGTGATGTAGAAGATAAAAGAGTATCGACGTAGAGGAAAACCATAGGCGTCTGTTGGAAAGAAAGAAAGAAAGAAAGAAAGAAAGATAGGAGTTGGCAGAGGGGGTTGGGATGAAGGAACATACAATAAGTAGTATCGTTAAATACATTTCAAATTCATTGACCCGCTCTATTAATTTTTAATAACCACTTCTCTCCATTCCTTTCATTTGCTTTTTTTTTTTTTTATAATATTATTTATTCTATAACTTATTGTTACACTGTATACAGTTAGATAAAATATAAAGAAAATAAAAGGAGAAGTGAATATTAGATATTGATTTCAACGTTGGTAGTGTAATCATTACTCAAGCATCATTTTGCTCATTAATATTACATCTTTATTATATACTACATATATATATGTGTGTATGTGTGTGTGCATATTGCGGTATTAAATATAACCATTTATGTTCGCGCGTGTAGAAAGATATCAACATCAACGAAATACTTGTTCGCCAACGCAGGAGGACGCACCCGCAGTTGCTGAAGCAACAAGAGTGGGTGGTATATATATATATACGTGTGTGTATGTGTTTTTGCAGAATGAAAAAAATACTATGGTCTCTTAGGTAGGGCATTTAGTTTACAAATTAAATGATATTTCACATCGTCTACGTTTCATTCTCACGCATTTTTTAAAAGTTATTAATAGAATTCGGTATGTGAACTGCGAAAAATAAGACTAGAAATATTTTTGTTCAACGTTTCTACGAAAAATAACGTATCATTTATTTTTTCTCCTATTATTATTCAGACTTAATATTTTTCTTAGAACATTTATTCCTTGTCTCGAATCTCGATACTTTCTTCCTATAGAAAATATTTTACACTATCGTCGAAAAACTAAAAAAAAGAAACAAAAACGAACGATTAGATTACCAACAACAATAACATTTTAATTAATTTACGAAATTAAATTTAAATATAGCGCCGGTCACGTGGTGCGTTCGGTTCTTTGGTTAAAAAATGGAACTGGACCTTTAGTAACACTTTTTGAAAGATATAAGAAAAGTATAGAAAACTTTTATCAATATATAATTAATATATCGATCAATGTTATACTAAATTAAAAGATATATCGAAAAATAAGACAGTGAATTATATTGAAAGCTTTTATATATATATCTCTTTCTCTCGTTTAATAAAAATTGAATATTTTGAAAAAAGATCGTTCCAATTCCTTTGCTCCGGTGTCTAAGGAGTCGCGGAGATCGCACGCGGCGCGTTGTGGTTATTTGATTGGTCGAAGACGTTTAGAGTGGGGGAATTCAGTCGTGGTCCTCGTAGCACAAGAGCGTCAGTCGCGCAGTACGCGGCGCACGAACAACACGGGGGGGTTTCGTCGCGTGTGTCTTTCTTATTTTTCCTTCGAGATTATCTTTCTCCTCTCTTTTTTTTTTTCTTTTTTTTCTTTTTCCTATCACCTATATAGATATATAATATATATACGTAACTATGAATACAAATCTATTTAATAATCGTTGACAATTTATAGAATGTAATCATTACGTGATCACGTTTTTTTATAAACGTTCATTTCGTTGTTTTTTTATTTTTTTTTTTTTTTTATTTTATATGTTATGTCATTCGTATCGATTCGTATTCGTATTCGTGAGAATATTAATGAAAAATAAGGTGAACAAAATGAAATTGTCAAATTGTATATCGATCGATCGATTTATTTCGAGTTGATTAATTTAATCGACCCCGTTTCGTGTCCTTTTCCGATCCTGGTTTATAAAGTCTTTTACAAGAGATAAATTATTCCAATTTCCGGCGATCGTGTGGGGCATTATGAAACGAGGCACGAAGTAACAGCACCGAGCCGATGGATATTGAGGTTGGTATAATAATATTGTCCTATGTGTTTCGATTAAAATTCAATTATATTTATTACGCGATATTGTTGTTGTTTCTTTTTCTTTTTTTTAAACTTTATCTTCGAGAGATTCTCAAGTGAAACATTTTCGTGAATTTTTACAAACGACCAAGTTCCAGCTAATTTCATTTATTTTTTGCGGAATAAAAGTTTAGTTCAGTTGAGTATTTCTTTTCTTTTTTTTTATATTACACGATTAATATTAACACAATTTATATGACGTTATAATTTATCGTAATGATTAATTGATTCGATGACTTTGAAAATTGATGAGAAAAGAATGATACCAAACGATGTATAAAACAACAACAACGAGTATATTATTATCATATTCCTTCATTGTCTCGTTCTTATCGTTCATTGGCTGAATCCTTCACCATTCGATTAATTGCATTTATAAATCCATATATTTATTTTATACTTGCATTACGAATTTGACCTTAACCCATTATTATCGGTTAAAAATGTGTGTGTCGATAAAAGAAATGTATTTTGTTTGTATTTCTTAGAAATCAAAAATCATGTTTAAATCGATTCAATATTGTTTCGCGAACAACACATAATTGATAATTATTTTATACAAAAAATTAATTATGATTAATATAGTGAAATAATAATAATATTAAATGATACTGTAACATAATCTACAATTTCTTGTCAAACATTGTAATGAAAATTATATACATACAAAGTATATTATTATAAATTTAATTGTCAAACGAAATAATATATAAATTTCATAATATATGCGAGAGAGAGAATAGAAATCTTTTCAAATGAATTTAATTTTTGTGTTCTAACAAATAAGATCGAATTTTGGATGAAAACTTTGAGATACTTTTTTGTTTCCTCTCTCTCTCTCTCTCTCTCTTTTTATCTCGAATTTTTCATACTGAAGATCTACAGATTATGGATGAGGAAAGGAGAAAGATCGATGGGGTTGATGGAAAAGAGGGTTGAGGATTGGTGGATGGGGAAGGATGAGGTCTACGGAATAATATCTCAACGTTATCGTCCCGTAAGATCGGATCTACAAATTACAAAGCTCGTTCACGACGAGCGGATTACATAAATCTCATTTTCCATAGCTTTTTCTTCTTCCTCTTCTTATTCTTATTCTTATTCTTTCCCTTTTTGTTGTTGAAAAAGGAACGAAGGGATTCCCTTGTTCCCGACTCTACTTACAATTCAAGTAACTTTTTACTTTGTTTATATTTTCTTTTGCAAATTTTGTGCATTGGTTTTCTTCTATCATTTTTTTCCTTGCCACAAAAATCTCACAATTGTTTTATATTTATATTATATATTATATATTAATATAATATATTAATTGTTTTATATTTTCTTATTTTTTTAAAACAAATTCATTTTTTCCATATGTATATTTAATCGTAATTACATGTAAGACATTTATTAAATTCATTTGGCAAATAAAAAAAAAAAAAAAAAGGAAGAATATGAAATTCGTAGGATACATTGAACTGTTTCGAATAATTGACCTTGCATTTAATAATTCCCCATACCTTTTAGAAATATTACGTGATATCTTTTAATATTCGCATTACAGAACAAATATCCGTTAGTTTGTATCACAACATTCTACAGGTAATATATAATTATTATAAACTAAAATAAAAAAAAAAAAAAGAAAGAAGAAGAAGAGAGAAGAAGAAGAAGAAGAAGAAGAAAAATGTTGGAAACACATTGAACTTTCTTGAATAATTGACCTTGCATAATAATAATATTACCTCGTACCTTCGACAAATATTATCTCTTACGTCATTTCTTATTCCATTAATATAACCTTACATTAATATCCAAATTCTTTTTATAGAACAAACATCCGCCATCTTGTCGCATTCTACATAGACCCTTACATATTTATTCATTATTAAAAAAAAAAATATATCACACAAGATAGACAAAAGTAAGAATATTTTTAAAACAATATTAAAATATTAATTGCATTCTAAACACAAACAAACAAACAAATTTATTAAATATTAATCATTAAAACAAACTCTCGTATATATATATATTATATAACAAAATAATTTCCCTATAAAAACCATATAACTAATATTACAAATTATTCAATCATTTTCTATACAATCTTTATAATATACAACTATAAATAATTTTCTAAAAAAAGGATACAAACCCCCTGACAATAATTATTGAATTAATTGATTATACGCGAAGAATTCAAATTGATGATCTTTCGCAGTGAAATTCAAATACGTGGAACTAAAAAGAAGATTTAAGGTGAACGGGATAGAGGGGGGGAGGGCAGGGAGGGAGGAGAAGGTATTGAAGAGTAACGAGAAACGTAGTGGGCTGGGGGCAGGTAGGGGAGGAGGAGAAAGGGTTGGGTGGGTTATCACAGTGAACTTTGACTTCGAAATTGTTCGTGACCGTATACGAAACGAAACGAAACGGTTCCGCTTTTGTGACACGACCTTTCTTTCTCTCTGGTAGTTCTTGAAATGGCTATGGTGGTGGTGGTGGGTGAGGTATGGGGTAGAGGGTGATATGGTATGGTATGGGATGGGATGGGATGGGAGAGAATGCACGGAACGTTTGGATTTCTACTTGGGAAGGTTTGCCTTCTCGCTTCGATGAGTCTCTTTTTACCTCGTTTTCATCCTCTTCGTTAATTCTTCTATTTTCCCCCCCCCCTCTTCCCCCCTTGTCCTGCTCCTGATTCTCCCAACCCTTTTACACATCTATCAACTACTATCTATTTTTTTTTTAATAGTCTCTTTGTAATTTCCTGTAGTCGGGGATCAATCGATGTTAAAATTATCTGAGGGGTTTTTATTTTTTTCACTGATTCTTTTCTTTTTCTTTTCTTTTTTTTTTTTTTTATATGGAAACCATTTCGTAGCAACTAATTGTCCGTTCGATTAATTGTTGATCTATATATATATATATATATATGTATATATATATGTTTATTTGATACGAATTTAAGTAAGATTATCGTAGTTTTGTATTAACATGTATGATAATATGTGTTTCTTGTGTGTTTTAATATCTTTCGTTGTAAACGTTTGTTTAAAAAAAAAAATATATATATATATATATATATACGAATAAATTACTTAGGAAAATAATAATTATTATTATTATTAATCGTATCTCATGAGAGATTAATAATTATAATAATAATGATGCGATCGCGTATTCGTTGGTGATAGTAATTGGAATAATAATCAATCGGTTTAAAGTACGAGTATGCAGTAAATATATAACTATATATATATATGTTGAATAAAACGGAGAGGCGTCTTTGTACTGAATAAGGTGGGGGTGGGGGGGGGCTAGAGGGAGAGAGGGAAGAGAAAGAAATAAAAAAAGGACACAAAGGGAGATAACTAGACGAAGATATCAGACCTAGTTGGTTCCTCGTCTATTTCATTTATCGCACCATTAGACCGAAGTATAATACTACATACTTATGCACTTACTTCCTACTCTTTGCTGACATAACCAGGACTATTACGTGTCTTTTTCTTTCTTATTTTCATTAGTCTTTTTGTTTTTTTTTTTTTTT
>NW_014569646.1:378350-381582 GCF_001313835.1 Polistes canadensis
AACAATAATAAAACATGGTATATATATATTATATAATAGTATTTTATTATTCTATGATTTTGCTTATTTATTTTTTCTTTATTTTCATTATTTTTTATAATAAAACAAAACATAATAGTAGAGTAATATAAATCTAACATTTAAAATATGATGCATTATATATATATATATAAATTGTTTAATAAATAATCGATAAGTAAATTTATTATATCATTATTCTTGTTAAGAAAAATAAAGTATTGCTTATATTATAGGATAGGATAGTTTATGTCAGGATTATAAATTATTCGAAAGAAAATATAACAAAGATATATCATATATAATCCTAATTGAATGAACAGAGAATAACGATGTTTGATAAATTCTTATTGATTATATTATTTGAAAATGATCTCTGTTTGTGAATCCTTTGTATATAAAGGAACAACGAGAAAAGATTGAGAAAAAAAGTAAAATATTCTTCTTTCGGATGAAGTTGAAGTAGGATAATAATTTGAATATGGTTATGTGTTTTATGATGATCGTCATCATTTTATATAGACAGAACAAGAGTTTCGATATCAAGGAGCAAAGAATTCCGGTTATCGAAGCGAAAAAATGAGGTCGAGTAGCGTTGGCACGCTCACAAAGATAACAATCCTCAGTTCTCTTCTAGTTGGGTTTGTTCATCGTTCTTCCGGTTTCCGGTTTCCTGTACGTTCCATCGTTTCTTCTATTATTTCACCCTAAACTTTTTAATATCTTACAATTAATTCTGCGTTCAATTTTAATAATATATTTTATTTTATTTTTTTTTTATCTTAGTTATATTAATTTTGTATTATATTCAATCATCATTTTTATCTTTTCAACTAATAGAAAAATCTTGTCTTTTTATTTTTCAAAATCTTCGATTGTAAATTTTGAAATACAATTAATACAAAATTATCGCTAATATTCGTTATAAATTAATTTCCTACGAGGAGAGAAAGAACCGAGTAGTCAGATTAAAATTCATCATTCGTTTTAATTAATCATTCTCATTTTACTTCAGAGATGTGTTTTAACCCTCGCGTTGGTAATAAGATAAAAAAAGAAAAGAGAAAGAGAAGAAAAAATACGACGAGAGTTAAATACTTGCTCGCGTAAAACGAATTGAAAAGTTTCCTCGAGTATTTTGAAAAGAAGGGTGGTTGGATGGGTAAGAGGAGGAAAGGGATGACTAACAATCATTATTATTTCACGTTGTATCAACCACATGAAATAAATGACGTATTAAACTGTTTACAATTGAATTTCCAAGAATATATTAGTGTAAGATAAAATATGTAACATGCGTTATGTTTGATAGGATAATGACAATCTTTTACGTGTAAAATAAAATTAATACAAATTAAAATTGTAGATCGGCGGATGGACGTGCCAATCGTTGGGAAGTCCGAACTCGGAGGAAAGTACGAAGCCGGAATCCGGCCTCGTCTTCTTGGTTCTTGTTGTCGTTGTCGTCATTGGCAAAGAAGAAGAAAAGAAGGAAGAACAAGTGTTAGTATTAGTATTAAAAGTAATAGTGGTGTTAGTGGGGGCAGCAAGTTGACGGAAGTCGATAGATTTGCTAAAAGGAAGAGGGAACGGAAGAAGAAGAAGAAGAAAAAGTGTTCTGTGGGGGGGAGGTGGACGAAAAGGGGTCGAGAAGGGGGAGGGGGAGGAGGAAGGAGAAGGGGAAGAAGAAGAAACGAAAGAAAAAGACAAGAAGAAGAAGAAGAAGAAGAAGAAGACAAAGGTGGTGGTAGTGGCAGTGGTGGTGGTGGTGGTGGTGGGTTATGGTGGTGGGTTATGGTGGTGTAAAAAAAAAAACAAGACAAATCATCCTTCCATTGAAACCTTTTTAATCTTTAAATCCAATCATTTCATCGAAATCTTCAATTAATTATTAGAATTCTTTTATTTATCCTCCCTCCCCCACTCCCACTCTTCCAATAAGTTTCTTGACGTATTTTCCCTAGTCCCCCCTCCCCACCCCCAACTCCTTATCCCTGTAAAAAAGTAAGTCATACGTTCCTCTATTTCATTTTTTTTCCTCTTCTTCTTTTTTTTTTTCTTCTCTCCCTCCTCTAACTTTAATAACATTACCATTCAATATTTCCTTCCTCTTTTTTCTAATGGAAACACGCTAACCGGTATTTTAATCATCAGTAACGTCTCGTACCTCGAACGGAGTAGTATCGTTTTGTAGTTTCTTCTCTAAGTGTTTACGTTTCGTTTTTCGTTTCTTTTTTTTTTCTTTTAAATTTATTTTCTATTTTTTCTTTCTTTTCTCATATATATATATATAGAAGAAGTGTGTTTGTGTTCAAGTATTCAGTGTAATCGAGAGGAACTACTGTTGCATAAACGAACTGCATCACACACACACACATACACAAACACATACTGTTCAATTATACCTCGATCGAATTTGTTTTCGTTATTTTTATTTTTTCGTGTGATCGAATATAAATAAAATAAAAAGAAATATATAACTGTTCGTAAATCAATGTGACTAAAGTGTTCGTGTTTTGAATTATTATTATTATTATATAAGAAACATTGTTTTCAATTATTATTATTATAATAAAAGAACACTGGTACTGTGGTTTGATTTTCTTATTGTCGAAAAGTATATTACTGGGTACCACGAAGATGATGTTCCAGGTTGTAATAGTGTTGTATTTTACTGTGCTAACCACCGGTGCACCACCAGGGTCGTCCATGATATACGCCGACGATAAAGTGGTGAGTTTTCACATACTTTGAATATTTTTTTGTTTTTTATTATCTCTTCGTTATAATATATACTTAATATTTTTGTCTTTGATTTTGTTTCCTTTTTTTTTTATATTATTATCTTTATTTTTGTGATAAGTTAAGAGAGAGAGAGAGAGAGAGAGAGAGAGAAATGTTCTGCAGTTTCTTGTGAAAGTTATACTGGGTATTTACTAACGTAATATATATATATATATACACCACCATAGGTTATGCGTTAAAGAGAAAATTATTTGACGTGGGTAAAATTATCAAAAGTCGACTTGAAAGTGGTCTTGCTAAGAGAGAGATTACGCAAAAGACATTTATATATATATATATATTTATTTACTGGGTGTTTCTAAAAAGATATACTATCTATTTGAAATAATAATTATTAATTAATATTAATAGAATCTTTTTTACAGACACACACACACAATATTTAAGAATTATTTATCTAACAAATGTA
>NW_014569646.1:381653-467462 GCF_001313835.1 Polistes canadensis
TATATATATATATTATAAATAATATATATTTTGTGTTTGAGTTATACGTATTAACATATTTTATTTATTTTAATTATTTAGATATTTTTTCTCTGATTTTTTTTTTATATATATATATTTTAATACGATGACGATCAATTGAAATTAGAAATGCATATTATATTAAATCGTTTATACAATCATGATTATATATATTGTATAATAAATAATAATATTGTTTTATTGAAATAAATGGTTAGTTTAGAAACATCCAGTACATATATATCTTAACATAAATAAGTACGAAACTCTCCAGTGTGAAACTGTGTAGCTACAATTTAATGAGATTTAGGTATCTCGGATTAGTGTATAACTTTGTATTACCGTTATATATCCTTTAGTTTATTTATTGAACAATTTAAAAATTGTGTTATCATATTTGTCATGATTTTTTAAGATTTCATATCAGAGATTAGTACATTACTCATGTTTAAGTATCGTTCACATTCTTTGGTTTATTTCTTGATTATATTATCTTGAATATTTTATTTATATGATATAGTATTAGTAACAACAATTGGATAATAAATTTATATCAAGGTTTAATTTACAAACTTATTGTTCTTCTAATTTGGATTTTTTTCTTTTTTAAATGTTAACAGTTTAACAGTTTCGTGCAGTATTATTTTTAGATAGACGACCTGATTTCGTTTTACTTTAGTTTGATTTTGATTTTATTTCTCTCTCTCCTTTTTTTTTTTAATTTAAATTTAATTTATACATTTATAGTTTTATTTCTATTAGTATTACATGCAATTGATGAATATTCTTTGGGATAACATTTTCGGTTAAAATATATACATACCTCAGGATTTGATTATTGGCAACGGCGCCAAATTTGAATTCGGGTCGTTACATGTATATTGGGATACTTGTGGTAGGTTTTCATTTAAATCGGGTTAATGCCAACCTTGACTGCTTTCCAATATATTCCCGATACTAAACGAGAATTCAGTATTAAAGTAATCGAACATTTCATTATTGATTATTGCAATAAATAAAATATAAATAACAAATGAAATCGATTGATATAATATACACATTTATATATAAGTTTTTTTTATATTTATTTAATTATTATTATTTTTATTATTCTTTTCTTTAATTCTTACAATTAAAATTAAGAACATTTTTGTATATTTCATTTATAAATATTTTTATTATTATTTACTATTATAATAATAGCATTGAAGTATTTTATTTTTTTTTTTTAATATAGTTTAAAAACACAGCTGTGACATTAATTTAACAAATTATAATATAATTAGGACGATTCAATTAGTGTCACTCAGAGTATAAAATAAAATGGACAAGAAAATGTGTGAAAATAAAATCCTCCACAACGATTGTTATTCAAATTGTTCTATTTTAAATGACGAACGTTTCTCTAATTTTTTCAAATCTACTTACACGTTTGTGTAAAAATAAAATTTTTCTTCTATTACATTTTTTTTTTCTCTTTCTACGAAAAATTCGAGAAAATCGATCGTCTCGTTTTTTCTTGATTACTTTTTTTAAACGATCTCATAAATCATTCTCTCAGGGATTCAACTCAGGATCAACGATAATGATCCTTGATCGAGAAGGATTAGTATTTTAAGTATACCTTCCAAGAGGAACAAATCGATCCTCTACCTTTTTCCGTTTTTCTTTTTTTTTTTACGAGTCAAAGGGATTTTCTCCAATAGATAGGTAGGATTTATTTTTCCTTCGTTCAATTAATTGCAACATGTCCTTTTTTTTTTCTTTTTTTTTTAAATAAATAAATAAATCAAATGAAAATTCACAATCGACCTATGTGTTGTAGTAAAACAAACATTGTGAATAATAAAATAAACAAATTTATTCGCGTTAATTACGATATCATTTTATTTTTTGTAACATCTTGTCGTCTAACTTTATTTCTCTTATGGGAACCATATAATATAAGGTCATATTACATCAGCATATCATTTTCAATCAGAGAAAATCCAAGAGCTTCCATTTACATGTCTCTCACCTCTCTCTCTCTCTATCTCTCTCTCTCCCTCCCCCCGTACACCCCTTTTTTACTTCTTCTATCTACTCATTTACAATTAAAATCGAAACGCAAATGTAGTTCCGTTTGTAATTAAAATTTTCACCAATTCCAAATGGCGATGTTTCCCATCTCTTTCGTTATGTAAATTATGAATGATCTATGCACGGTGGTTTACGATTTAACTCAAGGATTCCTTTTCCACGTTCCCCGTGATTTTTTGCCAAATCCAAAATTCGAAGCATAACGACGTTTAATTAATTACGCGATAATATATATATATATATTTTTTTTCTAATTTGTCGTGATATTTAATTAAGAACGTTGAGTATTTAATATAAATCCCATTTCCATCCCCCATCCCCATAAAAAAATAAGTAGAACCCCGACGATTAATTTAATTATTATTTCATTATTTATACGAAGTGTAATATTAAATATTATGCAAGTTGAAAAAGTAAAAGAAAAATAAACAACAAATATTAATAAATTGAACATTTAATTATTAATTCGAAGTTTAATCTACTCGTTTCAGTGTGTGAAATATTAAATTGATTATTACGATAACGTGTTGTTTAACGTTAAGTTTCTTAATTAAAAATCATTTGTGTAAAATCACGAAGTAGCTTTACCTTTTAAGAAACAAATTAAAAAAAAAAAAAAAGAAATAAATTAAAATCACGTAGTGTGTTGTATTATTTAAAACGTTTGTAAACAGTTTGTTAGATTTTTGTTTAATTAATCGTAAGAATCGCACGATTATTAATACATAATTAATAGTTAATTGTTTTTTCTTATTCTTTTAATCATATTTATAATTCGTTTTAGTGTTAATATCGATTTAGATTTCGTTCGAACGTACTTCGCTAACTTTTTATCTCCGTTTAGTTTTACAAGTGGGGAATCAAGTTTGAAGATAATCAAAGTCAGTGTCAGTCAATATCACGGATTGGTACTTAAAAACTGTTTTAAGGGTCATACAAGCAAGTTGCTCGATTCTAAACGATATTTATCGATCGATTGATCATTTTCCTCTCTCTCTCTCTCTCTCTTTCATTGATTCATCTCAATAATGTAAAAGTAAACGACGATAAGTGATCGAAGGAAAATCTAATTTTTGTTTAAATACTCGAAAGCACGTACTAGGTAATTCTCGTACAATCGATCGATCATTATAAAGGTATTAGGTTTTTCTTTTTAATTTGAAATAATTTATAATAATTATGCGTGTATTACAAGTAAAGTATTACAAAAAATGTTCTTCATTAAAATTTCTACATATATAATAAAAGAATTAAATATTAATTTAAAAAAATTCTTAATAAAAATAATCGAATTAATGTGAAAGAGTAGAAATTTGATGGAATAACGTTGTGATACTGAATTAAAAATATAATTCAACTATAATTTTAAATTGATGACAAAGATAATTTTTCCCAGTTGATGTATCGAAGATGACCACATATAAACAAAAAAAAAAGAAATCAAATAAGAAGAAGAAATTGTGATGACTAGTCAATGACGTGGTAACGTCATTAAAGAAATTAAAATTGTATATTGAAATCGATTTGGAAATGCCGAAGTCAGAACGAAGTTAAAACGAATAAAATAAATGGAGAAAACACAAAGAAGAAACGGAAGCATAAGAGAGAGAGATACCTTTAGTTGATGAATCATCTCTTGGCTCTTACTAATCGCTTACAGCTTCCTTTTAACATTTCTATGAATAATCTTTGTTCCACATATATTTCACCAAAGTGGAAAGAACAGAATCGAACACACACACACAAACGAAATAATCATAAATAATTATCATTCGTATTTTTTAATTTATTTCATTAGGACACACTTCTTTTTATTTAATTTCTTTTTATTACAAACACTTATTTCTATAAACATTTACATACGAACAATTCGAATACCAATTTGAATAATAATAATAATAATAAAACTAACCACGCGTGATATTATTATATAAAATGTATTTAAAAAAAAAAATTTGATTTAAAATTACCGTGTGACACGCATACAAAACTACACCATTATTACACATATACACTTATATACCATATAACATAATATATACATTTATGAAAGAATAGATGACAGTCGATAAAACAGATCGGCACGTGGCAAGCATTTGTACCGTTTCACACTTGTAAAACTTTACAAGTGTTTATGCGTGCCCTTGTTTATGTGTGTTAGTGCGTTGGATTAGCGTATATTACGAATAGAAAAACGGTAGATGCATTAGTGTGCGTACGCGCCGGCGCTTCCTGCAGTTAACGACCCCGATCGCATATAAATGCCCGACTTAATGGTTTCGAAGTAAGCCCCCATACCCCTCTACAGCCCCATACACCCCCCATAAACTCGTCCCCACCTCGCATCGACAACCACCTCTTCCCACAGCCCCCCCTTCTCTTTCCTTTTTCTCTCTCCGGCATTCCCTTTAACTACCACCATCCCTCTCTCCCTATTTCTCCCCCCCAAACCACCCCACCCCATCCCGGTTCGATAAAATATCCAAGCGTGTTGCTCGTGACGACGAAAACGTGCTCGAGTTTGATTGACGATCCTTTCTAACGGGTTCGAACGATTATTCATAATTGATTATTAAATGTATGAAAGAGAGAGAGAGAGAGAGAGAGAGAGAGAGAGAGATAGAGAATATTAAAACGTTTGTTAGATGAAAGAATAAGAAAGGGTATTTAAAATGATGATAAACAAAATTCGCCGATATTTTCTTTTAAATTAAATTCCATCATATTTCGTCAAATGAATAATAATATATCAAACCTAATGGAAGATTCTTATGGTAAGGATTTTGTAATTACATTTCATTCGATATTTGTATTAATCATTTAAATAAGAAAAATAAGAGTATACGTTATTTTATTTGTGTGGATTATTTTAACGGAGTTAGTTCTCCCCATAATGAAAAGAAAAATATTATTCAATTGAAAATATATATTGTTTTCTTTCGTTTGTTTAATCGTTGATATCAAAATGTCAAAAATAAAAAAAGAAAATGTAATGTTATATATCGTGTCGAATAAGAAAATTTTGTAGAGAAATTCCATATATATTCTTGTATATCTCTTGTGTATATATGTGTGTGTGTGTATTAATACGTTGGTATTGATACGTCAACGAGGTCAGGCAACATGAATCATCAATTTTCCACTTCTTCAAAGTCCTCCTATAAAGATCTATATACTCAAAGTGGAATGATCGATCGATCTCATCGTGATGGCCTTCTTCTTCTTCATCTTCTTTTTTATCATCATAGTATATAATACTAACACACGAAACTAGTCTCTATCATCAACTACGAAGTGTCAACCCTAAAACTAGCTAACTTTTTTGTTTTTATACTTCAATCATACTTTGATTTTCTTTAACACTGTAACACTTATTACAATGCAATATAATATAAGTTCCATTTATAACAAAATTAATTATAACTATAATTAATTTATTATAATATTAAATTATATAATAAAACTAGCTAACTTTTTGTTTTATACTTCAATCATACTTTAATTTTCTTTAACACTGTAACAATTATTACAATACAATATAATACAAGTTCCATTTATAACAAAATTTATATTACAGTATCTTACAATCTTACAATTCTTCTTTATTTTTATACAATCATTTTGTTATCTTTTATCATTTACTTTTTTATCTACTTTCATTATCAGTATACATTATTTTCCCTTTCTTTATTTCACGTTAACAACAATATTTCAAATCGGTTATATATCTCTCTCTCTCTCTCTCTCTCTCAATGATTAATTTCTTTCTCATCACACGTACATATACGCAAACTCTCCTCTAAAAAACAAACTAAAAAAGAGACCGTAAAAATAGGGACTGACGGGGGTGGTGGAGGAGGAGGAGGCCCTTACTCAAACAGCGTTTCAAACAAAATCACCAAGTTTCCTTTTTTTTTTGTTTCCCTTCCACTTACACTCAAACACACACACATACATACACATACACATGAACCTATATCTATGCATACTGCTTTTCAGATCTTCCCTCTCTCTCTCTCACTCTTATTTTTCACATACACGTATACATATACATATATATGTGTTTGCACGCGTGAAGTCAGTCAGTCAGTCAGGCAAACAGCCATTCAAACGTGGTGCCAGTAGCAACAGCAGCAGCATCCAGTATATGCAGTAACAGTAACAGTAACAGTAGCATCAGTAACAGCACAGTAACAGCACCAGCACCAACAGCATCAGCATCAGCAGCATCAGCTACGTCTAGACAGCAATCAAGAGGGTTTGCACGTGTGCGTTGGGTCTACCATTTCTCGTTTGCTTTGCCCTTTAAAGCCCCCTCCACCCAAACCCCCCACCCCCACCCCCGTCTCGCACCGTCGGAAAAACCCAACGGCCGTGTGTGATGATGGAATGAGAAAAAAAAAGAGTGAGTGAGAAAGAGAGAGACAGATGTAGGATACGCTAGGATTGGATGGGGTGAGGTGGAGGGTGTTGGAATTGTTGGAATATTGGGGATGAGGGGTGGTTAGGGTGTTTGATAGGAATCCTCTTCAACGTTGACACCCATGGACAATAATTCACCGTTCTAGTTTACTTTTCAAACCTTCCTTCCTCCTTCCTGTACCCCCCTAGTTCTATCCTCCCCGTATTCCATTTCACCCTACTATATTTCATGGTGTTCTCTTATTCGAACCGTACTTTTCTCCCTTCCTTCTTAAACAAACTCGTTACCCTTCGACGTTACGGTTCTTTTCCCTTTTTTTCGTTCTGATCTCGTTCATCAATGTTTCTTTTCATTCTTTTTTACCTTTTTTTTCTTCTCTTTTCTTGATTTATGCGATATACTTTCCCTGTTCGTTTAGGATCATGGAATAGAAAGAGATAAAAGACGTTTATTTAATTATCAAGTTGATGGTTTATTTGATACGTCCAATTGTCTTCAAGAATGGGGGTCGGGGAATTAGGGTTGAAGTGTTTTATTATTTTTTCTTCTTTTTTTTTTTTTATCAATACTCGTATATTGTTTTTTTTTCTTCTTGTTTTTTATTCTGTTATATATATTTTTTTTTTTAAATTCCGTTTTTTAGTTTTGTTTAGTCGATGAAAACGAGAATGAACAAAATATTGGAAATACTCGCCTATTGTACACAGTTTGTCAAAATACAAATTGATTCCCACTCTCCTCTCCCTCTCTCTCTTTCTCTCTCGTTCACTTTTTCTCATTTTTTTTTTGTATTCGTATTTATTTTAATTTTATTTTTTACCGTAAAATCGATCGACCGTGCTTGGGACGTGCGAAATTGTACGCGAATTGATTTTGCGTTCTTTCACTTTATCCTTCTATTGTTTTTTTTTTTTTTTTATTTCCAAATCGATTTCCACAAATCGTGCACGTGAAAATTGCATTCGAATTCATCTCTTCCCCCTCTCTCTCTCTCACCCTTTCCATCCATCTCCTTGACATACTATTTCACTATTGTTTATTTATTTTTCTTTTTTTTTTGTTGCTTTTATTTTTTCATTTCTCCCGTAAATTCGATTCTAAATTCTAAATAATATGTTAGAATAATTGTATATGACGACAATGTGATATATAACACGCGCATCGAATGAAATTAAATAATTCAATAGAAAACTATATATCAAATGGGAGAGTAAGGGGTGGTGGTGGAAAGAGAAGGGTGTTAAACGAAAATACAAAAATTTTGTTTTAACCATCGAATGATTTTCTCTCATGGAATGTCCTTTTAACCTCTCGACGACTTCTTCTTCGTCCGCGAGTCACGCTCGCACGCGTGCGTGATCTTTTACACTATTACACACATACATACATACATACATACACGCGTTCTTTCTCGTAGGCAAAAGAAAACACGTTAAGAATGCGTATATAATATCTTTTTTTTTTTTCTTCTTCTTCTTTCTTCTTTTCTCTTTAAACCGTGTTCTTGTTCTTTCTCTTTCTATCCTCGTCAAGACACGCACCACGCACCCTTTCTTCTTCTTCCTTTATTTTTTCTTTTTTTATTTCGTTTTAGCGATAAAGTCAGAGAAGAAATAGTCTGGGTAGTAGGTAGGTAGGTAGGTACGTTTGTTGCACGGAATGAAAATTGATTTAGAATCGATCGATTGATCGATCTTACGAGAGTAGAATATTAAATATTATCCGTAGATGAGAGTAAGCGAGAGATGAGGTGAGATGGGGGAGGGTGAGGTGGGATAGAGATAGGTTTAAACGTTAACGTTTCACGTCTATGATTTTCTGGATTTGATCTTTTTTACGAGAACAGAATAAAATATCGAATGAAAATAATGTGACCGAGAGAAAATAAAAAAGAGAGAGAGAGAGAGAGAGAGAGAAAGAAATATAATGCATAATACAAGATAGGAAAGTGAATTAGAATAATTTATACTTCGCATTAAGTAATTTAAGATTTACGATCTGGAATTTTTAGAATTATCGATCGTCACGAGTAACATAATAATAAAATATCGAAAATAAATATATAATAAAAATAATAAAATATTGTGAAATATTTCTATTATAATATAAAATATATTGTTATAAAATTATACGTGTATTAATGTATGATATGGTGTTGGTTTATATGTAATGGTTATGGGTATAGGATCTTTTCTCGTTCGTTGGTCCGTGCGTAATTAGTAACACATGTGGCAAACATCGTTGAGAAACCCCACCCATCGATGCTTTTATACCAAAGAAGAAACGTTCTTCGTGGTGATTCCGATAGACATATCCAGTCATCCTCTTCTCTTACCAGTTAAACCTTTTTTTATTCTTTTTTTTTTTATTTTCTTCTTCTTCTTTTTTTCATCTTATTATTCTTATTATTCATTTTCTTCATCATCTTCTTCTACGTTTTCTTCACGTTTATTCACTCGAGCCAACGTAAGATAAATTGACGCCATTTTATAACTATTAATAGGATTCATCTTGTATTACGATCTGACCGAATACACACACACACACACATACACATCATTTTATAGTCATTTGTTAATCATTTTCTTCCTTCTTACGTAGTAATTTCTTTTCTTTTTTTTGATTGTTTAAATTTAATTATTATATCACATTTGAGTGTTGTAGACACACAATTATTGAAAATGAAAATGAAAATGACAATGATGATGATGATGATGGTGGTATAAAATAATTAAAAAGAAAAATTATGAGTATGTAGGGGAACTAAAATGTTGGTAAGGGAGTATATATACATGGGGGTGTGTGTATATATAAATATATATATTATATATATATATAAGCATGCAGCTGTTACTGTCATATGTCTCAATTAACAAAAGTGTCTCCCTCATTAGTCATTCTTTGCTGATCTAACAAGTGAAAAAGAGAAATAAAGAGAGTAAGAAAAATATTCATTTTATAATCCACATTATATTTTTTCACATAACACAATATATAAAATAAGATAATTTATTATTTTAAAAAATGTGAATATTCTCTATTAGGTGTTATATAGATAAATGTTTGTAAATATGTCAAAAAGAAAGAAAATCTAATTGAGTTTGATTTTCGTATCGACACGTAACACGAGAGACGATCAATGAAAAATCAAGTAGAAAAAGATGAGAAAAAACGTTTAAAGATCGTATCAATCATTCAGTTTTTTTCTTTCCCGATCCTCCCCCGAAGCCCCTTCAACCCCGTATCTTTTCTTTTCTTACCATCTTTTGACATTTCCGTGACCATGTCGACGGTACGTGACGTTCCTGCAACTGAAAGATCTTCAGTTCGTGCTTTTTTACCACTCGAAGGATCATCCCGTTGAATTTCTTTCTTTTTCTATCTTTTTCCATTCCTTTCGTTATCTTTCTCCTAACGTTTCCTTTTATCTCTTTTTCTTTTCCATACTTCATATTATCTTCTTTCCTTTTTTTTTTTTTGTCATTTCATCGTCTCGTCACCCTTTTATTTTTATTAATTTTACATCATCGGAAAAGATTCGTAATTAAATGCACGAACACGAGTTAGTAATCATTCTCTTCTCGTTTGAATTATTTCTTTTTTTTTTTTCATATGTTAATTGTGAAACTATCTTTTTCCTATTGGTCACGTAATTTTTGATAATTTCTTTATTATATATACATATGTTATATGTTATATGTTATATGTGACCTCATTTTTCTTGCAATTTAATGATCGTAGATTGATCTAATTTGTTTTTTTTCCTCTTTTCTCCTATCTTATTATAGAAATATTTTCTTAATTAATCTAACGAGAAATTACTCTGCTTTTCTATATAAGATACGAACATATGTGTGTATGTGTGTATGATTAAGAACTTCTCAATGTTACTATGTATTAAGATCTTAATTATTTCATACTTCATAGTATTTATTGAAACAAAAATTTTGTGCTGGTGATACTTATTATTAAATTTATTATATTTTCAATTTTCTGTTATATAATTATTTTAATTTTTCGTTTGATCATTGATTATCGTAATAGGGGATGAAGTTGGGATGAAAATAAATATATAACGATAGAGAAAAATTATAAAATATTCTCAGAAGGAAATTGTATACACAAATACACACATATATACACATATATAGGTATTAATAATCCAGATGTCGAAGTTAACTAGTCATTGTCATTGCAGTGGTCGGTGTCGACGACCTGTTAGTATAACGAAGGACAATGCATTCGTCCGGGGTAGGACAATTTCTCGTTTAATTGCTCGTTCATAACGTTCGACCGATTGCTCGTCAATTTCATTTCATTCTATCAAAATAAAACGTTCATTCATTTAGCTTATACTATTTCCTATCCACTTATACACACACACACACACTTGTATTTAATTAGAAATGTAATTGTTATGTTAAATTAGTTGGATTATTTATCCATTACTATTCAAATATTCCATTTCATATTTTTCTTTTTTTATTATTCTTACGAAATTTCTTTCGTCGGGAAGTAATAAGTGTTCTTTCCTTTCCTTTCCTTTTCTTATTTTTTTTTATTAACCCCCCTTCTACTCCCTTTCCTTCCCCCGTTTCATCTCATTCCTGTCTATTCGAAGCACACGCGGGCGGTCACGTTGAAAAGGATAAAAAGCGAATTTCTATGGAAATCAGAGTCAGGGTTTCGATGTAAAACTGCTCTTCCGATGCCGTCGGTTATCTCCACCCCCTCTTCTCTCCTCTCCACTCCTCGCCACCGCTCATACCATCGTACGTCACCGCTACGTTATCCCCCCGTTCGAAAGCCCCCCATCCCTTGCCATTCTTTTTCTCTTTTTTGGATGCATGAGCACGTTGAAGATGAGCAAGAAGAAGAGGGTACCGGGAAAGTGGGAGGGTGCAACTGGGATTCACTTTTTTTTTCTTCTTCTTCTTCTTCATTCCATCGGTTCGGAAAAATTTAAATTCCCGTTGCTTTATGGTCAAAATTTTCTTCTCTTCAACCTATATTCTTCCACTCATCTTTCTTAATCTATATTTCTTCATTTTTATTTTATTTTACGTATTTATCTACTTAATTTAAATATCATTTTTACGAATAATATTAATTTTAATAAAGTTAAGGCAGTCATTTTGTTTATTTTAATCATCACTTTGATCGTTATTATTCTGTCATCAATATTTTCTATCGTTATACATTTATGAAGAGTTTTCCAACGACACTAGAGCCAATTCAATATGGCTGCCAATATGACTGCCAATATGGCCGGTCAATATGGCGATTGACAAGATGGCCGAAACTAATCAAATGACGAACTAATCGTTTAACTTAAATGACATTACGAATAAAAATTATTTTATTGCAAAATATAATTAATTAATCAATTCATAATTTATCGAATATTACATTTATAATTCATAAAAAGTATTTAAATGATCGATAAATAATTTGAAATGAATACAAAAATTGGTGGAATTTGTATTTTTTATCTTCCCATTTGAAATTTTCTTATTTCTCTCTCTCAGTACGCAATTTCTTTCGTTCATTTTCTTCAGGTACGACAAATATTTAGACAATTCCCTCTAAATCGAGCTTACAAAGTTTCCCTAAGTGTTGTTTACGTGTGCAAGAAAGAATGAGACGGATAGAAGCAATCTAGTTATATACTTTTCATAAGCCCAGTTAAATGGATACATTCCTTCTCCCCCCCCCCTCTCTCTCTCTCTTTCTTTTTCTTGTTCATTTTTATTTTCTTTTTATTTTCCTATTTCATTCTCGGTTTTCTTCCTTAGGGATTTCAACGCGTAGAGCTTCTTAAAGCTCTTCTGGAACGCGTTCTAAGAAGCTTTAGTTGGGAATATTATGCGTGTGACGAAGCATAGTGCTTGTTTATACTTGAAGTAATTTGACTCCAGTAGTTCAACGCGTACGCGTATCTTTCTTAGAAATTTTTCTTATCCGAAGTTTTTTCTTCATCATTTGCTGGGGAAATTTTCTTTTTGATCTTTACTCTATTTTGATATTACTAACAAATGATTTAATATAAAGTTTATAATAATAATAATGAATACATTGATTTAATACTACTATTATTACATCGGTAATAATGTGTATGATATATATACTGAGTGATTATTATTATCATTAAGGAAACTGTAAAAAACAAAAAGTTTTCATATCAAGATTAGATAAGTAATAAAAAGGCAGAGACACTAATAAAGATAACCTATAAAATACGAACGAAATTAACAGAATAAAGAAAATATGTTATCATTATCATTTTAATTGGTGGAGATGTATGATGACCTTGACACAATGTAAAGAACTCATGAGAATCAAAAAGAAAAATCAAAAAATAATTATATCTATTAAGATATCTTTTCCTTTCTCTTTCACAAATACAAACACATATATATATATACATTATAGAATAAATTTGACTCTACATTATATTATAATAAAATTAATATAACGATACACAATCCATTATACTATATACTTGTATATAATATAAAATACCAATAAAAAAATATTTTCAAAGGTAATAAATAAATAGGAAAAATGTTAAAAGTTAATTTCACGTATACAAACATCTTGTGTTACTCTTCTCTTTCTCTCTCTCTCTCTCTCTCTCTCTTTCTCATGTTCGACCTTAATCGACGAAACTGGTCTCGAATTGCTGTCGTTTGAGATTACATTCCCATCTTTCCCCTTACCTGTGCATACCTTAACACGTTGAACACCATCACGAATAGTTGAAAAGATTGCACTTTCATTGTCTCTTTGCTTCTTCTCTTTCACTCTCTCTCTCTTTCACACACATACACATACACACACATACACATACACACACATGTACATAGATAGATTGACAGATACATATATAGATAGTAATAATTTCTATCATCTTTATCTATCTATCTTTCTCTTGTAGACACCATTGAAGCATGAAACAAAAGATGAATTATCTTTTCGAGAGTTAATCTTTAACGAAGAAGTAGCATAATTGCATCGTCCTCATTTTCATTCGACCTCCAACAGTAGAGATTCTATTTCGAAACTATGTAATAGTTACTATGACTGTTATTACCATTTGTGTAATAATTGCGAAAAGTTTTTCTATTGTTAGAAATAATTTATCGAAAGATTCTTCTTCAGTGTTACCACCTGTACGATTAATAACGTTGCTTGATTTTTAAAATCATTTTCATCTTGTTCTTTTTATTTTTTTTATTTAATTGACAACAACAACAACAACAAAATTGTATGACAGTTTTATAAATTTATTCGATACGAAAGAAACAATTGTTTTAATATTATCGTGATGTAAATTTTAAATCGTTCGCAATAATTACCTAGTCCGACAAATGACAAAAAAAAAAGACAATCATTCAACAAATTCAATCGAATTCAACAGTTCGAATAGAGATGCATTTGCATTCTTGCATTTTATGACCGATGTATTGCAACTACGAATTCTACACTTTCACCGAATGGAATTTACATTTTTTTTTAACTCGAATGTTAACCATTTTTTTTTTTTTTCTACGGAGATGAGATGACAGAACCAACCAACCAACCAACCATCCATCCATCCAACCAACCAACCATCCATTTATTTCAACCCCCACGGTTTACTGTGTTATTACTCGACTCTTAATTCAATAGCTGCCCGAAACTTCGTACAATCGATAAAACGAAGAGAGAAAGAGAGAAAGATAGAAAAAGAGAAGAAAAAAGAGAGAGAGAGAGAGAGAGAGATGAAAAGAAGCCGGATGTTTCATGAGTCATGTCCGATCGATTCGTTTCCACGTGCGGTTGCCATAACGTTCTACATTCAAACTTATATATTTTATATTATATTTATATTATATTTAATTTTTGTATTTTACATATATATAATTTGTATTATTTGTATTTTTAATTTTGGTCATAGTAATCCATCGTTGAAATATTTTATTTTGTATTTCTTTTTCTTATGACCAACGGTGATTGGTAATATTTTTCTATAAGTATTGCACTTTAATAATAATAATAATGATAGGAAGGGTGATAACATTGGTATAATATAAAAATTTTTCTATTAATTCGTAGTATTTATTATAATATTAGTTGGAATAGTAAAATGACGTAAATTTGTATATTTTATAGTTCCCTCATATATGTTTCTATACGCACATTATTATTAATATTATTATTATTATTATTTTCTTGCTATGTCATATTTTTCGTAGTAATCCCATTGATGGAATATTTTTTCTTCTTCTTCGTTGTTTTTTTTTTTTCTTAAGTATTACCACAAAGTGACCACAGTGATTGGTAACATTCTCGTTCAATGGGTTTTAAGAATTTTTCTATAAGGATGGCATTATAGTATTAGTAATAATAATAATAATAATAATTTATTCTAAACGATGACGATAATGAATTGATAATAAAATTATTATATGAACTCATAATCTTACAATTAGTCAGAAAAATTAAATGACGTTGGTAATGACGTTAGTAATGACATTTTTTTCTTTTTTTTTTTGATTTTATTTGGATTAATGATAAAGTTTTATGACGACAAATTTAATCATACGTATACAGTTACATACAACCACCACAATTAAGCATGCGTCAATTCGAATAAATTATTTCTACGCGATATATAATTCATTTCTCATATTTATATATTTAAATTAAAAATAATAATAATAACAATAATATATATAAAAGAGAATGTTGCATGCATGCATAAATAAAAGAAATGCAAGTTTAATATATTGTATGCAAAATAAAAACAAGAAAAAAATTCTAAATTAAAAGTCACATACATACACATACAAAAGAATATGTAAATCAAATATAATGATAATACTTGTACACACACACATACACATACACAAGTGATATCTCTCTCTTTCTCTGTTAGTGTACGTGTTTTTTTCTCCTTTGTTTATTTCAGTACATCTCAATGTTTTTATTATTTTTTGATTTTGAAAAACGAGTAGTAACGGAGTAACACAACGGGTGTCCTTGTTCGGCCTTCGGTATTTTTAAAAGCGTTGATGATACGTAAAAAAGTAAAAAAAAAAAAAAAAGATAAAAAAGGTCTCGCGTATAGCTCTTGGAAAAATCATAAAAAGGTTTTTTTTCTTTTTTGTATACGTATGTTATATAAAGAGTATATACGTGTTGTTTACAAATTGTTTCGTAGTTTAACAAGAACAGGTGGGATGGAGGTATGCATAAATTTGGTATCAGTTTGATATAATTGGTCGAACAACAAACATAAGCTGATTGTCAGTGAAAAGTAGAATTAGTGAGAAAGAAATAGTGAGAGAGAGAGAGAGAGACAAAGTGAAATAGAAAGTGTAAGAGAGTGTTAGAGAGAAGTAAAAAGATTCTGGAATTAAGAGGATTTGTGTGTGTGTGTGTGTATGTGCATGTGTGTAAGAGAAAAGTATATTCAAGAGAAGGAAAGAGAGAATACGTGAATGATAAAAAGAGTGAGTGAAAGAGAGAGAGAGAGATAGATAGAGAGAAAGACTGTATATTTGTAAAAGAGAAATTGAGCGTGTATTAGTAGGTAAAAACAAATATATGAAAGTATGATTAAATGTGTGTAATAGCAAGGAACAAAGTGTATGTAATAAAGAGAGTGGAAAAGGAGAGAGAGAGATTAATGAGAATGTATGTGAATGTGTGAGTAAAAGAGAGAGAGAGAAAAAGATTTCAATATATATATATATATATATGAGAAAGAATAAATGTGTGTAATAAAGAAAGAGAGAAACTGTGAATGCATGGGTATGTGTGTGTGAAAGAAAGAACATTAAATATAAGAGAAAGATAGAATATAATAAAGTGAAAGAACGAGTATGTGTTAAAGAGAGAAAGAAGAGGTAAAATGAGTGAATGTGTTAGAGAAAGGGAAAAGAAAATGAGAATGTGTTTGTGTGTTTGTGTGTTTCTGTGTAAAATAAGAAAGAGAGTAAATTAATGAGAAAGAAGAAGAAGAAGAGAGAGAGTGTGAGAGTGAGAGTGAGAGAGTGAGACTTTTTCGGTCGTAAAATTGTGATAGAAAGAAAAAAAAAATGGTGCTGAGGGATATAAGACATGATTCCCTCTTTCTTTCTTTGTGTCTGTGTGTGTCACATTTCTTAGAAGGTTTCTTCTCTATCGTATATCTTGTACAAGCCACTTAACTTCATGAAGAGCCTTCAAGTACACGACGGCTTTCAATAAGGAATTATATTTTTCTGGATTATCGTCATTCGACTTTTATCAAGCAAAAGAAGAGAAGAGAAGAGAAGAGAAGAGAGAGAGAGAGAGAAAGGGGTAAAGGGAAAGGGAAAGAAGAAAAATCTGCAAGTAAAAAGTAAGTCTCTTTCATCATCACTCAAGAAATCGTTTCCAATTGAGAGAACACAATTTTTAATTTAATATAATGAAATATATTTGTATTATATTTTTAATTTAAGAAATATCAAAAATAAAATAATATTCGACCTTACGTAGAAGTATTTTAATTAGTTGGATAAAAGTATAGCAAATGTTAAAGAAGAAATTAATTGATTCGTTATGTTTATTCTTTTTCAAATTTTTCATTTTTTTTTTCGTAATGTTAATCATTATTATCATTATCGATTAATAATAATATATATATATATATTTGTGTATACGTAAATTTATGATGCATGTGTTTAGAAGATAGGAGAAAAACGAGGGGAAAGGAGAGAATGATGGTTTGTTATTAGATTAGAATATGATAGTTTAAAATAAATAGAACAAAAATCAATGTAAAAATAATCCAAAATGCAATGTAATTATACTTAAGAAAATTTACAAACTAACTGTCTCTTCGATAATACCTCTCACATGTTCTTAGAACTATACTAAAATCTAACTAAAATATACAATGACGTTTAACGGAACAAAAGTCAGCACGAATACTATCAAGTTTTCCTTATATATCAGAGATGCATCGTATAAAATGAATAAATGAAAATGGTTCATTACTTTTTTTTTTTTTTTTCAAAATAAATTCAACATTATTTGAAATGCATTTTTATTAAACAATTATTTCGTATATTTTTCTATACGTATGTGTATGTATGTGTGTGTTTTAAAATACGTAGAAAATTTCCTTGAGATTCAGTCAGAAGAAAGAAAGAAAGAAAAAATAAAAATAAAAATAAAAATAAAAATAAAATAAAAGGGGGGTAGACCTACTTTTTCTTTTGCTAACCTTCGAAAGCTAAATAGAGGAACGAACGACTTCGAAGTATGCGGGACGAGACAAGACAATGAATGACATCTTCTTCAAAGCCACATTCTTATAATTGTGAGATTAGGCAAAAAGATAAGTTAAACGCATAGTTGGTCAATTTAGATATTTCTTGTCAAATCGAATTTTATTATGATTCAGGTAAAATAATATTCTATGTTTTTTTTACATTTTTATTAATTAATATTTTTCATAGTATTATACCCAGTATAATTGATTTGTTTTTTTACGAACAAATTTGGATTCTACATTATCGATTTAATTATTCAATTCTTTTACCCGCTTGTCGTATCATTTATAACACCCTGTATATTTATTATAAATTTATTTTCATGCATAATGAATATTACTCTTGCTTATCCATCATTTCTTTTTCAACTTTATCCCGTTACACAAATTTATTATATTTTATTTTATATAATAAATCACATATGCATATATACATTCATTAGATTTATACGAACATAATAAATACTACATGCAACAAACATATATATACATATGTATGTTTAAACGTGTGTATGTATTCTACATTCTGATTATCTTGTTCGATTTATAATACATGTACAGGTCATTCTTATAATCTTGTTATACTATCTGTAAACGATTAATTAAAACCTACGCTCAACAACTAAGCTCATGTTCTAAGTTCATATATAAAGGGAACATAGAAATAGAGAAATGGATGGGAAATATAAAGAAAGTGATAGTAAGATATTTGCATTTATAATAGAGTGTAGGATAAATATATATATTCTTAAGTTCTTTAAATAAACCAATGATGTGTTAACGAAAACTAAAAAAAGAGATATAACATACGTATAAATAGAAATAGAAATAGATAAGTGAATAAAAATACAAAATCAAATGAGAGAAATATATGCATGATTAGTAAAAATGAATAAATTAAAACACAAACAAGTATATTAATTAATTAATTTATTTATTTATTTGAATGAAAACAAAATATTCGTACACACTAACAGTTTCTTTATACTATTCGAAACGTTTATAACAAATTTTGACTGTGTGTAACACGTGTATGTTAAAATATGTATGTATAAATGTATGTATGAATGTGAAAAAGATATAGGGTGAAAAATAGATAGAAATTCACAGAGAGGGTCTGAAAATACGAGAAGCAAGACGATGTTGAGACGAACGATTAGTCACCGAGTTTCAAGCTAACGGAGCTTAAAAGGTCCTGATCTTATTGCCTATATTAATTGCCTCAGGAGGAATGCATTTGACCCAGGAAGACGAGACCAGTTAATTTTATTGTCTGACCATTAAACGAATATTACGAACAAGTCCCCATTGATTACATACATTTTTATTTTATTTTATTTTATATAATCAACGAGAGAAAATATTTCCATAATTTTCTTTATATAATTTTGGAACGAACAATGTTGTAAATTAATTATTTTGTTATTTTATTTTGAGAATTGAATGATATTTTAAAAGAAATATTAATTCTACATTATCAACTGCAGTGTTTTTTATTTCTTTTTTTTCTTCAACATAGAATCATCCCTTTCAAAGTTATCGTTTGTACTAACAATTATAAGTTGACCATGTATATGTATAGGACTATTCATGCAGTTGTCTATGTATATGTGAAATATAAGTTATAATTCAAGAATTATAAAGTTAAAACTCTAATTATTTAAAATTATTAACATCAAAAAAATATGATATTTTTAGATTGAAAAATACAAAGATTTATATTATTATCATCTGTTATATATAAATCTTGTATAAAAAAATATTCGATGAAATATTAAAGAAGAAAAAAAGGAGTGATTAGGTGGGTGGTGACTGGGGACTGGGGTGGGAGTAGAGGAGAACAAAATAAAAAATTATTGGAATAAAATTCATTACGCTTATTCGGTTTCCTGTTTTATTCTTCCGTTTAGCATTTATAGTGAAAAAGAATGAAAGAATGAAAGAAATAAAGAGAGAGAGAGAGAGAGAGAGAGAGAGAGAGAGAGAGAGAGCAAAGTAGTCGTCAACCCCGTCGGTGGAATCTATTTTTGTAACGACCTATATTTAGACGAAACTTATTCCAAGAGCACACAGGCTGCATCGGGTCACCGCACGAAATCTTGCGAGGCTTCTGTTTGCTGTTTCTTCTGAATGCAATATATGTATATGTATATGTATATGTATATATATATGCCGTTACTTGTATTTAATATCACAGTTGCAGTTCTCTTAACTGCTGATTTTATTCGATTCGTTCAATATTATCTATAATACTGTTACTATTACTATTTTTTTTTACTACTATTACAAATTATCAAATTGAACATTAATATAATTCTTGACAATAAACCTAAACGAGATATTTTACGTATAATTATTCTTATGGTGAGAGTATTCAAATGATTGTTTAAAAAATAAAATAATATATGTTGTTATTGTAGAATGTAATTTTAATTGAATTATGGATATATGTATTTGTATTTTTATTCAGAAATGATTGTGATATATATTTAAATACCATTTTTAGCGTAATTATTTTTTTTATGACGAAATTATCGAATCAGATCATTTGAATCTATCATTTAATATAGGTTTATTGTCAACGATTGGAATCTAATAATTTCATTATGAAATGTACGAGTAATTTAATTATTTCCTGTTCCATTTAATATTTATCACATTTTTATCGTACGTTTTTAGTTGAAACTACAAAAGATTTGACAATTTTCAATAATAATATATTATTCAAAACAATAAAATATTGTTATTACATCGTACTTTGTGTGTGCAATAATTGGTTTGGAAAATAAAATAGGGTTCGAATTAAAAATAAAAAAAATTGATTAAAAGTAATATAAGAAAATACAAAAAAAGGAGAATCACACTTTTGGAGATAGGAAAGATCGATAATAACTTTGACGACAACTTTTAGTTATCCGTTTTGATATCTTTCTACCCCTTCCTCCCCTTCCCGTTTTCTACAACCCCTTTCTTTTCGCAAAACTTTTAAACTTCACGTCAATTCGCATTTGTCCTCCGTGTCTCTCTTTTTATATTTCTTTAGCTTTTAAAAAGTTTTGACCTATCGATTTCGCTTAGGAAAACTTATTTTCAAAAGAATCGCGTCTTCCCTTTTTTTTTTTTTTTTTGTATCCACGACGAAAAATCTTCTACCCATTTTATAAATAAACAAAAGCAAAAAAACGAGAATACTTTCTTTTTTTTTTTTTCGTATCATTTCTCTCTTCGAATTATTAACGATGCAGGTTTTTTTCTTTTTATTCCTTTTATTTTAAATTAAAATAAAACGAATACGAATGGAGAGAAATATAAATTGATCGGTAAAAAAAAAAAAAAAAACAAGATTAAATTGCACGTGCAATGCACGCACGTGTAATATAATATTTAAATATAGATATCAATTATGGTATAAACATATTACTTGTTATTATTAATTTGTTACAATATACAAATTGTTTTTGAGAAATTGTTTGTCGATTATTAAAAATTCAACANATTATATAAATCCTCGAATACTTTCTCTCTTTCTCTCTCTCTCTCTCTCTATATATATATATATATATATATATATATTATAAACATAATTAATCTATTTTATTATAGCAAACTGATGTGTGCATCTGTAAAAGGGTGCGGTACTTTTTCTTTCATCTATCATTTTAAAGCTAGCATTCTAATGTTTAATCTATTTACAGTGTTTATACGTGTTAAATGAATCTGTTTAGACGTGTATACGTATATATATATGTATATTTGTGTGTACTCGTATAGAAGTGTGTACGAAGGAAGGAAATAAAGAAAGAACGGCGTACTTCGTAGTACCAGGGGGGTGGAGCTGGGGGTGGTCTTGGTGGTGGTGGTAGTTTAATCGGGTCGATGCGATAACTCGGTTTACATAAAGACTCCTGTTTATTTCTAACGCCTTATTCTAACGCCTCGGTCCAGTTTTCTCATGTTAGATTTAACATAAGTTAAAGCAAAAGAGTTTTTTGTTTTTAATATAAAATTATAACTTTATATTCATTATAGTTTATATATATATAAATATACGTGAGAAATTGAATTTTATTATTTGATATTCAAGTTTAATATATATATATATTATTATATTAGAATTAATAAATTAATGTAATCCCGTTCGTGTGTGTATATATATAAATATTTATTTGTAAATTTGGTATCGTGTGTTTGAGTGTTGCATAAATTTAAATAATTAATATAAATATTATAATTATATATTAATCGTATATATATATATAAATATAATTTTTGTAATTGTAGAAGTGTGAAAGAAGTATATTGGGTAGACCGGAAATGCAGATACACGTGCCGAATTTACTAAAGAATTTCCGCCCGTCTCGGTCTCGAAATGCGGAAATGCGTCATTCTCTTTCTATCCATCTATCCGTCTATCCATTCAACTATCTCTTTCTTTCATTTTTAGTTTTGTTACATTGTCCCTGTACGTATGTGTGTGTGTTGTTTCACGAAGATCGTCTTCCAGGAATCATACCTATGCGAAATAGGCGCAAAATTCGAAACATCCGGCGTCGTTGAAATTTCTATCGAGTACCGGAAGTCTATCGTTATTGGGTCGAACGATTCTATTTATTGTTGCACACAAATTATTTTCTATATAATATCCCTACATTTATTTATTTATTTATTATATTTATACACATTCGAATAAATCGTTGTTAATAATATTAATTTAAAACTAAACAAAAATATATATCATTTTAGAAATATAATTAATAATAATAATAATAATAATAATAATAATGATAATAATTTATAATTTAATTGAAAGATACGAAAATTTGGTTATTTGTTTGTTAAAATAAATTGGAACAAGAGAGGAGGACCCGAAAGCACAACGATTATAGTTCTCATTCGAAATAGATAATGAATCAGGCTCTATTTATGGTCGAAGAAACTATAATATCTTCTTCACCCACGTTTTTAGCGATAGTCGGTAGAATTAGAAAATTTAGAAAACGAATAGAATACAATTCGCGATATAATAATAATTAACGTACATTCAACGTACACTTTGATAGTTAACAATAAATGCGTTTCTGATTTCAACAGGGGAGAAGTAAATTAATGTCATTTATTGAATTATTGATTGTTTATAATTGTTATTACTAAATTACATCAGACATTTATTCAATTTATCTCAACCCCATCTCCTTTTCTCGTAATTAATTAATTAATATATTTTTATTATACATTTAATTTGATTAATCGTTTTATTAATGTGTCAGGTGCAATATTACTGTATCGGATATTGGATTATTGTATTTGGTATTATATCGTGTCTGATTGGTTGATATATCAATGCATGATAGGTGAACTTATTGATCAACACTTAATAGTATTATATTATTGTATTAATTGTTATAATATTATACACGATTCTCTACGTTATTCGATGATACATTATTATATTCGTGATATTTATATGAGATATGGATTATTATTAATTCATTAATAGGGGAGATTAAGTATTATTTGTATTTGAATGAAATAATTTAATCACCATTTTGATATATTTTTTAATGTTTTAAACAAGCATGGGATTAGAAGTATTTATTGATTATTCGGATTATTTGGGGTTTTTTTCCCTATATCTAGTTACTTTATTTTTTTTTTCGGAGCGTATCAACAAATGGGGTTAATGAATTAAATCTCGTGTCTCTTTAGGTGACACACGAGAAACACGAAAATTACGTGTGTAGAAAAGAGGATATACGTTCGCGCGCGCACGCGTGTATTTGTGTGTGTTTGTGTGTGGTATAGTACGTTGGTAGGAACTAAACAGTGAGAGGGCTATTAAGTTGGTGTTAGGGCTTAGGGTGTGGTCCTGGCACACCCTCGACTTTCTGTCTCCTTCCTTTCCATCCTAAGCAGCATACGTGCTTGTCGTTCGAAAAATTATTCAGAAAGGAAATGATCAAAAAAACAAAAGTGACAAAATAAAAATGGGGAGAAGAAGAAAACATATTATTCGACAAAAAATCCTCAAGTATTGTCCAGGATATTTTATTTTTCTTTTTTTTTCTTTTGTTTCACTCCTTTACAAGAACAAATTACATTAATATTTGAAATAAATTAGATTTAAAAATAAAAACCAATCATCAGAGAAAAATAATAATGAAAATTCTTTAGTACACACACACACACACTCTATATTACTATTATTTTTCTATTCTTTTTGTATTTTATATTTTAAAAATAACGATTTGTTATGATTGGTCATAGAAAAGTAATAAGAGAGTATAATAAATTCATATACTTTTTTTTTACAATTGTAGTTACAAAATTTTGACTGATATTACATTTAGAATTAAAGATTTTTACGAGAGTTGAGATTAAAGTGACATTAAAGTAGCGATTACGGATATTAAAGTGATCCCAGTATGTCTGTACAGTAAACTTGGAAGAATCGTTAGGGGAGAAACAAAATAAAAGCTTCTGGAACTGTCGTGAAGTGAGTTATGTACGAGTACAATATATTCTATGGGTGTGTCGGTTGTGTATATATAAAAAAAACATGTATATATATATATAGATATTATATATACACGAGGGAAGTTACGGTTTTGTCGATATTGAAAGATGGCCGACGTTAAAGTGCTATTTCATATTTATTTATTTTTTTTTCCTATCCATTATGGTTGCCATTTGTATGATAAAAAAGAAACTACTTATAAAAGCGAAGATACTGTTTCATTGTTAATATTTTGCTCGTTCGTTCATCTTTCACTTATGTTAACCTTAAAATTTAATCGCCATTTTTATTCGCCATTTTTAATCGCCATATTTTATTCGCCATTATATCTTTTTTTCTTTTTAGTACTATTGAATTGATATAACGTTATAATATATTGAATATTTGTTGGATACAATTTTTTTCACCGTTAAATTTTCTTTATCTCGTTTCATGTCAGATAATTGCGTTTATGTATTTGTATTATATTATATATATATGTGTGTACATAGAGTCGCTTACATACAATGCATGGTACTATGTATTCATAGAACCACCGGTTGTTTTCAGTACTCAAATTTCCGGCCAGAGATAAACATAGATGCATGCACATATACACACATACACGTAAATACATAGCTGCACTCGTAAAAAAAAAGAAAAGAAATTAGAGGTTATCTAACATAGGTTATCTTCGTTGCGTTTATTTTTTCTTTCGTCGTTTGTTTATTTATTATCCTTTTTTTGTTTTAAAATATCATATTAAATTTCCAAGTGTGTGATCACAGATAAAAATGATTTATCAATAAATCATTTAGTTTCGAAAATTTTCTTAGGTTATGTTACGCTTTCGGATAGTACAATTAGAAAGTTTTAGTTCAGTCTGTACTTTTGTTATATGTCGTTATATTAAAAAAAAGAAAAACTCTGACATGAATCCTTTCACACAGTATTTTTTTTGCGAAATAATTTACATTATAATACCGGATGAACAAAATAATTTCTATGTTACAAAATATTTTTAATACTTACACATATTTTGTTTTTTCTTTTTATATTTGTTTCTTAAAAAAATAATTGTCGTTGTTTAATAGAGACGTACGTGTTTCTTCGGTTAGGGGATTAACATGGGATTTTGCAGATATAACGCAGAGAGAGTATTGCTCATGTGGGAAACAAATTAAGCGGCTTTCCGTCATTCCGCAGCTTTGACTTTATCCTTCCTATCATTTTTGCTTTGTTTTGTTTTATTTTAACGAATCTACAGCTGGTTATTCTACGAGATTTTACACGACGAGAAAGAAAAAACAAAAGGAAAGAAAAGAATAACCTAATATCGTTCACGATTTTTTTTATGGGGTTGATATAATTTATTATTCGTTCGCGATGACAAATTTCCAAAAAAAATATTCTTTTTCGATTGTATTATACTAATCAGTTCGTAAGAAGGGAAAGTGGGGGAATATTTCTATCCAATAAGATAATCGTTGCATTGAAAATCCTAAAAGTGGGGTGTAGTCGAGTGAGTGGGGGGCTGAAAAGTGTTTTGGAATAAATAAAATGAAAATATTTGACAAACAATTGTCATTTGTAATTTCTTTGCTCGATCGTACACATATCCAATTAAATTGATTAGTATAATTTAAAGAATATATTTTGTATAATAAATTAAAAGGGAATATAAGTATAAAATCCAATAGAAAATTCTACAACGTTTGTTAATATTTATTTGAACATTGTTTATACTCGTCATCTATACGAAAAAGGTAATTATCGTTGAAATTATTATTTATTCTAGAAGAAATTAAACAGAAACCGTCCAGTATAGTCAAACTCAAAAATGTATAAAGTATCTTTCGTTTTTAATTAGAATGTTCGAATTTTGTTAAATGTTAACGATTAAACGTTATCGTTAGAATTTCGATTTTAAAGTTAAGAAATATTTAATCATAATTAAGAACCTTGAAGTATTATATTCGAACGTGTAAATATAAACATTTAACATTTAAAAGTTATTTAATATGTATACACACTCTTGTTTGTCACAGACACACACACATACTTATATATTATTTTCAATGGAATAATTAATATATCGATAAATATATAAAACAATGAAGAAAATTTTCACGAAATAAATAATAACGATTTAAACGAAAATCTTAATTTGCAGGAAAGGAAATAAAAAGTAAAAAAGAGTGTGTGGGTGCGTGGTTAGAAGTTTGAAATATTTATTAATATTTTATCGAACAACGAGACGAGTATGGATAATAATAGCGAAGAAGAAAATGAAATATATTCGTTCTTAGATGCAAAGTGTGAAGCATCTAGTGAAAGGAATGAATGGTTCGAAGATTATTTAGTAGCAGAACAAGATACAAGATTAAAAATATCAACGTCCAATAAATCCGAATCATCTGCAGTAGACAATACCGAATTTATAGTTGCAGCATTGAAACATTTGGGTGTTAAAAATGTAACTGAAACGCTTAGCATGAGTGAATCTATGAAAACATCAGAAACAAGAGATAACGATATAGAATTTGATGATTTAGAATCTTTAGCAGACGATTCAGTTTCGGATATTAACGATCAAATAAATATTGAACATGGTATTCCTTCTGTATTCGTTCAAATGTCAATTCCTAATAAAGGAATTTACGAGGGTAGATTATATCTCGTTGAAAAATTATCCAAATTTAATATAGATGATAATCAACGATCAAACGAATAATCAACGACAATAATGATATTAATATCGATAATTAAATCGAACAAAATTATTTGTCAGCGATCGATCATAAAATGGATCAACAAGATTTTCTTTTAATTATTTTTATAAATGAATTCCGACGAACAACTTCAAAACGAAAAATACAGAAATTTTATTCGATCTAACCACAATTTGAAATTGCGATACCAAAATTCGTCAGATATTATTTATGTCGTATTTAATCGAACGAAAATTAATTTAACAAGTGTTTTTTTTTTTATTTCGTTTTCAAATTACTTACAAATTTCCGAAAAATCAGTATTGAAGATGTAAGCAACAAATAAATCAATAACAAGATTTCATTTATACCGTTTGACTGACGTAATCGTGACACGATGCATTTTATTGTTCATCATATTCCATTGAATTCCAATTACGATTCCAACTTCTATACCATTCCGCTCGTAAATTACTTTTTTTTTTTCTTTTAAATGGTCAAATCTACTATGAATGGTATTAAACAAGTTTCTTTATTTTTTTTTTTTTTCCATCATTTTATGGCAAGACGTGTTTTCCTTCGTCTATGGTATTTGTTTCATGTAACCCACTTCTTCTTCTCGACTAACCTTTTAAAGTACGACACCTTTACTCGATAGAAAAATCAAATAAAGTGAAGAAAAATAATATACACGTGTAATAGCAAAGAATTCACGTTGAAAATAAACCATGGAATGCGATGGAATATTGACCAATATGAAAAATAATACTATAAATAACATTTCTAACTGGGAACGTCACATTTTTGTTTCAAATAAACCATAACTACTTCTTTTTTTTTAATCAGTGAAACATATAATACCTTATTAAGAGAATGAATCAGAAATCTTAACGACATAACCTTAAAACAATAATCCAAGATGGCGCGTTAAAGAATAGGTCAAGAAATTCATTTCAAATCTTTGACTGTACTATATTATTATATAAAATAGAATAAAATATCTCTCATTATGAATAATTGTAATGAAACTTTATTAAATTCAAACGTAGATAATATAAAAATCACAAAATAAAATCTAGGAAATCTTTATTCGTACAATTTAATCATCGAAATGTTTGATTTTTCTTTCGTTATTGGCAAACCGTTCGATATCCTTTTTCCAGACCAATTCTTTTCATTCCTTTTTTATTTATATATATCTCTATCTCTCTCTCTCTCTCTCTCTCTCTCTCTATCTCTTTTCGAAAATTATTCTATCGGCAATAAAAATAGAATTCCGATCACGTGCCAAGCTGATACTCTTTGAACACAGTAAAAGTTTCCTTTCATTCTTCCACCACTCATTCCCTCTTCTTTATTTCTTTCCCGAGTGTTTCTTCCCCTCTCCCACCTCATCATTCCCTTTTGTCTAGTTTTTTTTTTCTATCTCACATTTTTTTCCATACTTTTCTCAATATATTCTCTTCTTTTTTTCTTTTTTTTTTTACCTTATCGTTTCACGAGGGGTAAAAAAAAATCTTTTGCCGATTTGAGATGCCATTCGATTAGGCATGTAATAACACTTCGTATATACGTACCCTTTTACGTACACACATACTAATATAAGACATCCAAGTGGTGCTACTTGGTTCCGTTCCGCAATCGTGTTATTCACGGAGACGTGATGGTAGAAACGCGGAATTTCATTTCATCTCGGAGAACTTCGAGAAAGCGGGACGGGTTCTCTTCAGTCGGAAAATAACTGAATTTCCCTTTTCTAGCGACTCCAATTCGTTCTCACATATATATACACACATACATATACATATATTCTTATACGTACCTTTATATTCTCTCACTCTTTCCATCAACCAACCCCTATTTCCTCCCCCCCCCTCTCTTCCTCCACGCTTTCGTCATCTTCTTCCCTCACCCCTCTCTTTCCCCATTGGCTCATTCCTAGGGAAGAAAATGGCGAAAGGACCCGACTAGCCGGCGGCAGCGATTTAGATCGTAAATTCTGACGCGCACACGCACGCACACACCCCTTTTTTTCCCTTTTCGCAGTCCGAGTAATTGTTCTCGAGAGTTTAAAAGAAGAAAAAAGAAATTAATGAACGGTCGAAACGCGGAAAACGGTCGAAACGCGTTTTACACCGGTTTAAATTGCGTCCACTACATTTATCGAAGAATTTCCTTCCGTTTTGATTGACAAACACAAACGAGGGTAGTGGCTTTCCTACACCTTTTTCTTCATCCCTTTTTCTTTCTTTTTAACAGAAGGGGTACAAAAGTTGTTCATTTAAAATACGATGACTTTATTCGTGTTAAATTACTGAACATACATTTTGATTTTTCATACAAGACGGCAGCCATGACAGTTGGTATTTATCCTATGGATAAATTTATAGGTTAATTGTTCGAAGTTTTGTTTGAATTATTTGTATTCTTAGTGTATGGTCATTTCGAAACACCATTTATTTATTTATTTGTAAGATTTTTCTTTTTATCAATATTAATAATATTCGAGGTATACCGATCAATTAATTCAATATTGGTATAATCCTAAAAGTCATTCAAACTCGTCGTCCCACCTTTGTCGAACCATTTAGCAAGATCCATTTTAATTTAAACTACAATAACTCCTTCTCTACAGTAATAGAAAGTAGTAGTACTAGATTAGTTAGTTTCAAATAACTTCCTATAACTCTGAGCTAGTAATTCAAGGTATGACCAAGTAGATACAACTCTTATTGTATACTCAGTCATTCTGTTACAAAAAGTACTACCATCTACAGTGGTGTATCCAATCATAGAAAGTTCCCCTAGCCAAGTTTCCCTATCAAAAACAATACACGGTGATACAATTCCTAACCTATAATTTTATTACAATCTATAACAAAAAAAAAAGTTCAAACACTAAACTTGAACAATCGTCGAGAAAACATTGAATTGAAACAACTTTTGATTCATCCTGTAGGAATTGGTCAAAAGTTCGGAGAACTAAAGAGGAGAAGAAGGTGGAGGAAGGGAGTAGGGGGTAAAGGGTAGGAGAAGATACCTCAGTGGTGACTTGGACAGTAGTAGAAATGTTGAACAATGGCCGTATGTCAGTATGTCCTCCAGTTAGCACCACCTCTGTCGCCCAGGCTTCAATTAAGCAGATCTTGGTCTACACTCTCATCCCTCATCTTCCCCCCCCCCTTCACCTATCCTTCCCTTCTTTACCCCTGACCCTCGTTAGGTCCACTCCTCTACTTAATTACCGTCCCATTTGGTATATATGTGTATATATTCGAGAGTACATGTGCCATGCAGATCTCTTCACTGTAGTTGACCTTCTCTATGGTACTATACAACAATCCTCCCCTAAACAGACTTTCAACATGGGCTAATATTCTAGGCACATTGCTTTCCATGTCCTTTCCCTGTCATCCACATTGAATTATGTTGTCTCTCTGGATTGTCGTTGTAATCCGTAACACTGTCTTGTGGTCGAATTTCCAGGCCTCTGTTGGTAGAATTATTCTTGGATAATAATGTTACTTTATTTTCATTTTTGTAAATTATTAAAATATTATTTAATTAGAATTATATAGGAAAGTTTTTATTACTTTGATTAATTACAATAGTTTCTCTCTCTTTTCTAAGGAATTGTTTCAATTTGAAATTTTTTATGCACTCCATAAATATTATCTCTAAAAATTCGAATTCTGTGATAATTGCAAACATTTAGAAATATTTCAAGATCCTTCTACGTTTTTCTTGATTGAAATTTTATTTAAAGAAAAAGAATATATCGAATACAATCCTAACCTATTTTTATTTCCTTTCTAAAAGTCACGTAAAAGAGAAAATGGGACATTAGAAGTGACACCTCAGCATTGCTTTCTTCTTTCCTTCTTCCTGATCTCATGTTAACTCTCGGAAATAAAGACAATTGGCAAGGACGTGAAGTGAACCGGAAACGAGGTCAACGAGGTCAAGTGAGTAGCTTGATCGAATTGGTCCTCGTTAAAAGACTTTAATACACAGACCGCGGGCGAATGCTAGCTGGCAAACTTACAAGTAAAGGAGAAAAAGATAAGTACTAAGCCACCTTCTTCTCATCGAAACCAAAGGGATGAGGTATCGTAGAAACGTGAGAAAAATCATTCTATTTTTTCCCTTTATAAAAGAGAACTATTTCCTTCTCTTTCTCCTACTATTCTTCTTTTTAAACTCATCGAAATACTGCCCCAATAAAGTTTTTACGGTTAGGACGTGATTTAATCGCTACACAATTACCACCAGATACTTCAATCTTTTCTTTCGCAATTTGGGGGAAAACTCGTTTGGGGAATTTAATGACATTTCTGGTCATTTATATTTATTAATTTTAAGTCATTAATCTTAGGTTACAAAATATTTTTAGGGTTTTTAGGGATCTGTGTAATTGGTAAAGAGTTGTAATATTGTATTATTATACCGTACTGTATTTAAACAGCTACAGCATTGTAACTTAAATTTACTGTATTGTAATTTAATTTGTGGGGGGCCTTATTAATTTGCAATTGTAATATATTTTATTATTATTGTATATATTAAATTATTGCACTGTTAGTAATACTGTAAACTGTTATTTGTATAATAGTATAATTATACCAAAAAGGGTTCAAAAGGGCCAGAAATCAACACGTTATGAAACAAGAACCAAACTCAGGATCCAAAAATTCAAAGTTACTTATTTGCAAACTAGTAAATTTTTGCTAGTAAAATACTATTTGCAACCTAGTAATATTTTTGGGATTCGTTTTTGAGATCAAATTTTCAGATAAATTTTTCAGATAAACCTAGAATTATTTATTTTTAGATTCAGTATTCACCCCCGACTTTCGTCGGGTGTATTAAAAAATTGAGTTAAGAACTCATCAAATGTTCTCCGCCACGGAAATCTTTAGTAAAAGGCGAAAGATTTATTCGTCATTCTGAAGGAAAACCAGAGCGATTTAGAATTGTCACTGGTAGGCTCATATAGAAACGTAGGTAACATTTTAAATGCGAAAAAAAGATTCCATCTAGCGGTCGACGGGTGAACGAAGAAACAAAATTTTATAGGGGATGATTATTTTTCTTTCTCAATCTTATAATATTTAAAAAAATAATTGTTATATACAATATATATGAACACAATCGTATATTACAATTTTAAAATTATTTGATTATATAAATAAAATATTGTTATATAACTATATCGATTGTGAAGTATAATCAAGGTTTTGGATTTTACTATAAATTTTATTTCATATAATACATATTATACTAAACAATTTCTCTCTTTTAATTTTATCATTTATCTTTTGTTATTAATATCTTTTAAAACAACACTTTATATAATAAAATAAAGTAAATACTATCTAATAGAGTTTCAAGTAGAATAAAATGGAACACAGAATTGGTTACGTGTATTCTTGTCGCGTGTATTGGACTTTAAGTGCTTTCCAATGTCTACTATATCTATCATTGGGATATATTTCCCAGCTTTGTTTCGCGTCGGCGATTCAGAATCCGGGAGAACCGCAGCTGCGGTCGCGTCTTTCCAGCATCACGACCACGTTCAACTACACAACTACTACCAACTGCTACTAATCGTGACCGAGTTTTCCCTTAAGATTTTCCTTACTTCAAATAGTTTCCATTTACGACAATTCGATAAAACGATTGTGTATTTAAAAAAACAATAAAACATTGTAGGGTTTTTTATTATTTTTTAACCTTACACCCTTTGTCTTTACAAATTTATCCAATTATTTTCTTCAACGCGCAACAATATGACACATCTTTTAGGAATCACAATTCTATTTGGGTTTATGCATTGTGCAACTTTTTTTTAATCCCTAATACTTTGAGCTTAGTTGATAATGTAGATTTGAGATGATACATCGGTAAAGAATTTTAGTTATTTGGATACATAAATAATTCTTTTATTTTCAAGATAGTTTTAAATATAAAATATTGAACATTCAAAATTAATTAGTGTGAAAATGAATTTGGAATATATATATATTTCAGTAAATGGGTCGATGTTTTGGATAGTTCGTTCATCCCTGTCTTTCTCAACAAAGAGGAGGTTAAACTCCGTAGCGTGGTGGTGGTGGTGGTGGTGGGAGTAGAACCGTAGCCCAAAAATATCTCATTGTGTCGTACATTATTTCTCTGTATGTATTCAATCTATACACTCATTTGCATTCTTATAAATAAATTTATATTGCATACACACATTTTATTACTTTTTTTTTCTTAATATGACACTAATACTAATAATAGTATAATACAAACGGTAAGGATACAAATATTATACATACATATGTATAAATATAAAAATGAATATTATTTATTATATATACAATACTGTGCACATGTGTATCAATACATACACATACACACGTGTATGCATATGTTCTATATTATACTCCATAAATGGGAATGCAACCAGTGACGTAGTTAACAACGTGCAACCGGTTCTAAAGCAAAAGCAGGGAGATCCACGAACAATGCCAGAGAAATCGTGCACGATGACCAAAGACGGCCTAAGTCCAGTATACGTACACGTACTTACACATATACAGAAATAAAACACGCTTTCTCTTTCCTTCTTTCTTTCTCTCTTTCTCTCTCTCTCTCTCTCTCTCTCTCTCTCTCTCCCTTTTTCTGTATGTCTCCACCCTCTTCTTTACTTCTTTTTATGCTACTACCCTAAGATATATTACCCACGGACTCGTTTGTACGTTTACGGGCCGCTCATCGTTCCACCAAATATGGCACCCCATCTTCCACATCTTTTACCTCTTTTCTTTCACGGTGTTCGAGCAATGAACGTTCGTTAGGATACTTGTTCACTTTCTTTAATACGATTTTTATCAAAACTTCTATCCTCGGAGTCTTAATACTCGAAGAATTGAAGTTACAAATCGTGAAGTGAGGAAAGAATCTTCTATAGCCGCCATTTTTAATAATCTCGTTAATCTATCTTTCATACGAAATTCGTAGATGCATATTTTCTTTAGAAGTTTTTTAGTTTATTTCATTACTTCGTAGAATTTATTTTTAATTTGAATTGGTATACACTTGTGTCTCAATTTTCTCTTGGGTCACGTTTTTCTTTTGTATGAAAGGCACGAGAAGAATGTTTCATACTTACCCCTGTCCGAATGTAGGAGCTCATAAAGCTTTCTCTCACTCGGCTATACTTATTTGCCACGCCAAAGTATTCCAATTTTCCTCGGGTTTTCTCGTTAATTCACGTCCGTCTCGTTTTTAGAAAGAAAGGGAGAGAAAGAGAAAGAGAGAGCTATTTACTTTTAATAATATAGTGTTCTTTATATATATATATATATATACGAATAGCTTTCGTCGTATGTAATATGAAGTATGTTAAATTCCATAAAATTATTACTTGTCTCTTTTATATACTTTATTTTCGTAATAAAGTTTTATGGAATTTCAACTGTATCGTAAATTATAAGAACTTCGAGTAATATTAAAGTTAGGTTATGTACGATCGATCGAATGCACATTTGAACTAGTTGTTCTTTCAAATTACATGAAAACAAATATTGAATAAAATCAATGAACATTTTTCTTCCTACGTAAACAAACTTCTCGTCCAATTTGTTTTTCCCTTTGAACTCTCGTTAAAAAATGTCTTCCCTCATTACGATCCCTAAATTTCTTTCTGTCTTTAGGTTTTCCTAATTAAAAAAATTCAGAATGGTTTTTTTTATATTGAAAGAAAAGATTTATCCCCACCACCACCACCACCACCATTACCATTTTAACCACAATGTTATATTACTCTTCCACCATATTTTTCTATACATTTTTGTATTTTTATTCTCTTACCGTTCTCTCTTCATTCTTCACTATTTTCCAATGTCTCTTGTGTATCCAGTAAACCATTCTTCCGTGACACAATGCAATTTCTTTTACCTTACTCTTGCAGTATATATCTAATAGGATTCACCATATAGGTAATGCATAACGCAAACTTACGACCATGACGACCATCCTATTACTTCACCCACAGCACTTTCCTTACTTCCCTCTCCTCACCTACCCTTCCTTCTCCCTTTTTTCAATCCCTTCCATACTTTTTTATCTTTCTTATTTCATTTCGATCGAACGAAGAATAAGAATAAGAAACGGGAAACTTTGTAGCTCGGTTAAAGAAATATGAACCGCGCGTGACTTCATTGTCGTCAAAGCTTACCTCCCCTTGGCCCCACTTACTCCCCAACCCTATACTACCTTAACCCCCTTGAACCTTCTCTTTTACGAAATAGAAATTGTTCCGCCATTTTTGTTTGCTCAAAGTTAATCGGATAGTAAGATTTGTTATTGTCGTCGTCGTCGTACAAAATTTAGGTTAGGATTGATCATGTATTTTTTAACGAAATTAAATATGGCGATACTTTGGAAATTGTTCCGCCATTTTTATCTGTTATCCATTGAAAATTAATGAGATTATAGGATGTTGGTTGTCGTCGTTTAGATTGTTTTTTTTTTTTTTTATGGTTTTTGATGATTTCAATTTAATAAATTTATTCATTTGATTCATTTTATATTTTGTCTTTTTTGATAGGGTGTAGTGTTTGTATATATTGTTTATTGAACACCCTGTATATTTGAAGATTCAATTAACAATACATTTGTAATTTATGTTACAGCAAACTTATCTGACAAAGTTTGGATATTTACCGGACAGCAATCCGGAAACCGGTAATCTCAGGACGGAAGATCAATTGAGGGACGCCATTAGAAATTTACAAGTAAGAATTACATGTTCCTTTCTATCGTAAAAATAAACTTTGTCGCGGTTTAAAAAAAAAATAAATTTCAATGGAAGAAGAAATAATGAAGAAAAAAGAACGCCAACAAAAATATTACTAGTCTCGTAAATTCAAATTACTAGGGTTAGAAACCAAGCGTGAATCGATGTAAAATTCAAATTCAAATTCAAATTTCGTGGCATAGAAAATTCCATCAATACACGTTTATTCCCCCCTACATCCACCATTATCATTATTATTATTATTTGCAATAGAAATATCGTGCCAATTGTCTATCAATTTTTCAATATAAAAATATGAATAGTCAAATGTTTAAATTATAATTCTAGAAACGAAATTGAATAGATAAAAGAACAAAAACTGTGTTTGTGATATTACCATATATCTTTTATCGATGATTTCCGGTGATTAGAAATATCATCAACCAACCAATCAACCGTGGTGTCTATCTTTTTCAACGAAGAGAAATGATTAAAGCAAGAAAGGTAGAATGTTACATAGAAGAAGAAACACAATGGGGGAGTTGAGAAAGTAATGGGAAAGAAGATAGAGAACATTGGATGGAAGAAAATGTTGGTTTTAAAATGCACAGACAATTGGAAAAACGATCTGCTGCCAGTGACATACATATACATATATATATATGTATATTATATATACCACACCATCAGTGTGTGTAGAAAAGAAAAGGCAGACCACCGTGTAACTGGCCAACGTTTTTCACCCTTCTAATTTTTTTCCCTTTTTTTTTTTTTTTCTTCATCTTCTTCTCCACCATTCCAACAAAAGGGATTTGCATGAAAATCGAACTCGTCAAGAAGAAAGAATATATGTGTGCACGTATATATACAGGTAGTCAAAAAGAACATATGTTCCTCATCTTCTTGATGTGCATACATTTTTATATTCTTTTCTATTTTATTCCTCACATATTAAAAAATAGAAAAAAAATATAAGACAAGTATTATTTATCTTGATACGAGAGAGAGTATGCTGATAATGTTTTTTAAAAATATGCTAAATTTATTGATTTCGTTTTGTATCTAAGTGATTTTTTTTTCGTATTCCTTTAAAATTGTTCTTTATCAATAACCATTTATTTTGTTGTTGTTTTTTTGTTTTGTCCTTTTGTATTTCTTATTTAATTACAGAGATTCAGTGGTATTCCGGTTACTGGGGAGATCGACGATGCCACGCGTAAATTGATGAAAGCACGACGTTGTGGTCTAGCCGATAGACAGAATCCACGATACTCAAGGACGAGACGCAAACGTTTTACGATTCATGGACAACGGTGGCCGTATCGGAATCTCACTTGGAGGTTTGTTTTTTCTTTCATTTATTCCATGCAAAGAATATAAAGAAAAGAAAAAAAAGAAAAAGAACCGGTTATCTCAATTAAACCATAGTTTTCATCCGCGTTGAAAAATAAATCCGATAATTTGTACTCTCCGTCGATACGAACGAGGATTACTTTTTAATTATTACAACTATATATATATAGTGTATATATATATACACTGTATATATTAATTTTGTATATATGATACGTTTTGGAATAGAAACGCTATTTATTCGTGCAGAATTTTTTAATTTTATTTTATTCCGATGCGTCGTCGTCCGCCATTTTGTACGATATACGATATATGCAGGTTTTTTTACGGTAGGGAAATATATTTTTTTTTGGTCTTTTTATTCGGTTTTATTTCTTTTCTTTCTTGAATTCTCATTTTTTTCCCAAGCTCATCCTCGCAGTTAAAAAGACAATGAATTTCGGCGGAAGAGCCGGTCGTGAAAATTTAACACTGATAGGGTAGTAAAAATGGGAATAGGGAAATAGTTAGAGGAAAAAGAAACGGTGAGAGATAATAAGGGAGAGAATGATTGATAATAATCCATGCAAGCTCTGCTGCAGTCGTTGCATTTTTTCTTTTTTTTTTCTTTTCGTTTGCTTTTCCTAATTAGATCGAGAACAGTCGTTTTCATTTCTAGAAAAGTAATTGGACGTGTCAGTGGTCCCCTTTGGGATAAAGGGACAAATGGAAAAGTTAGGGGTAACGCTCAACGAGAAGATTATCTTTCTTATTCTTTTTTTTTTTTCTTTTCCTATCATTTTTCTACCTCGTTTATATTAGTAAAAGTTGAGAAAAGGTACGTGATCGAAACGAAGATTAAAATTTCACATTAAATAGATTTTTCTAATACTTTTTCCATTTGTTAAAATATCAGCAAGTTTCCATAACCTCTTTTGTTTTTTGAGATCGTGTCATCCATTTTGTTTTCAAAATTGGTAGACATTTTGAAACAATGGCTACCTTCTTGTTAAATTATATTCATATCTCATTTGAATTTTATACGCGTGTTTTTAATTTAATTCAACACAATTGATTTATTTAGTAATTGTATAATTGATTCCTTTTGAAATCAATTAAGTTGTCAATCTGTAATAAGAAAAAAGGAAAATTGATTTTAATACAATTGAAATTGTATAGACAATTAACAGTCGATACTGTAGAAAACTGTTATTTCGCATCAGTTTGTTTTTACCGACAACGAATTATTTCATGGGAAGTCTACATTATCGACAGAAACCATTCTATCATCCGATGGTGCTCGATTGATATTCATTTATGCATAATAAATACTAACGAATAGATATTTAATATTTGATAAATACGAATGGGTATAAATGAATTTATTTCGATTGAAATTATCTGCGAATCAATTTAAAAAAAAAAAAGAGAGAAATAAAAACTATGTACTTATGTGTACGCACGTAAGAGGTTATACTTTTTTAGCGTACCAAAACGAATATAACCTCAAAAATAATTTCAATTTGCCCGCGCATCGTAAATATCGACAACTTCGTGGTGTCGATTTTTCGGTCGCATCTAACTTCACTTTCTAAAACGCGTGCCAAAAGAAGTATAACTTCAATAATTTGTAAAAGAATTGGCATTTATTAAGCAGATATATTTCTAAAATTATTGTACGAATTATATTTAAGAAAAATAATCTACAGGAAACTATGTGTGTAAAAGAAAAATAGAAATATAAGTTGTATAAAAATGATTACACATTTTCAGATAAACGTTCGACAATGGAAAGGAAAAGAAAATGAAGAAAAGCAGTATATATTAATGTTTTTTTTTCTTTTTTTTTTATAAATCATTAAATTTTCTGTAACATAATTTCGATGAAGGTAAATAATGTTTTGAGTTTAGCATAGATAGAACATTTTTTTACGAACGATTACCTCAGTCTCTAGTTGCTTGTTTTTGTATTTGCGTTTAAGAAAGTAAGAGATATGTTTGAGAGATAAAGAAAAGACAGCTTACTGAGGGTAGTAGTATAGGGGTTGTTGGGGGTAAAAGAGTGGGGTAGGTTGCCAAGGGTTGAGGAATTGGAGGTTGGGGATCGTTGGATGGCCCGATAAGTGGTACTGAATGCTTTTGCTTCGTGAAATTTCTGATAACTACTTAGATAGCTTCTCGGTGAGAGCTTTTTCCTACTTTTAACGCTTTACAACCTTTTCCTTTTTTCTCTTTCTTTATTTTTTTTCTTTTTTTTTTCAGTCTAGAGTTACTATTTATTTTTATTTTACTGTTACTTTTACCTTTTTACTTTTTGTTTTTTATTTAAAGTTTTATCAATGGATTTATCAATCTTACCTTATATAATTTTACAGAAATAATTTCGTTTGTTATTAAATAAATTAAATATATGCGATTTTACGTGAGACACCCCTTCCTCCTCCTTTCCCTGGAACCCTTTGCGCGGTGCGTTCAACGAGTTCATTTTGTTCATTTCATTCGTATTACTTTTTTTATTTTTTACCTTTTATAGATCGTAATATTTCATTTTTATTTCGTTTTCTTTTGTTTTGTTTTTTTTTTCCATTTAATGATACACTTTTCTATCACACTTCGACTGTATTCTTTATCATTTAATGCGTATATTATTATTTGTTTTTTTCTTCTTATTTTTAAAATAGAAGAGATTACTTTCAGCTTCTTTGCGAACACCTCGAAAGAAGGAAACACAAAAGAAGGAAAAAAAAACAAAAAAGAAATAAAAAAGAAGATAAACGACGAAGCAGAGTTGAAAGGGAAATACGAAGTAAGAATAACCCGATGGTTAGTTATTTGAAAATACTTCCAAGTTCTTTACCCACCTACCTCGTCTCCTCACTCACCCTCTCCCACCCCCGCGTCAAACGAATTAACGTTAAAAAAGAAAATCTAATTAGGAGTTGCCACGTGACGAAGGGCGGCTCTAATCGTAACACGATTGCCAAGTTAAAGGGGCGTTCCAAATAGGGTGGAAGAAGATGGAACAGTCTTCCCCCTTTTACACCCCCATCCCCCTCCTTCTCACCAGAGAGAGAGAGAGAGAGAGATAAATTACATTTCTTCGCGATTAGAGGAATATCGATTATCGTTGGCCTTCCTAACCTGACTCGTTCTATAGCTCGTTAAAACTGCTAATTATCTGCTCGATAAATAAACTTTCATTTTCTTTTTCTTTTTATAAAACAATTTAATTCGAGATAATAAATTAATTAGTTACAAAATTACGTATTAGTAAATTCGTGTCAATACACATACTGTGTATCAATCATTTTTGTAGTATTTGTCAATTTTAATTTCTTGTTTTACAACTGAACAACTGGACTGTTGATTAAAGAGAGATGAGTATTATAAATAGTTATTATTAATATTATTTTTCTTTTTTTCTTCTATGTAGAATCTCGTCGAATCGTACTCACTATATCTACTTAAAAAATATCAATTTATCTATTTCATTCGATAAAACTTTTTTCTCATAGACTTTGTAGGAAAAAAACAAAGGAGAAATGTAAACTATAAAGCAAAAATCTACGGACACTTTTAACGCTAAATATGCAAAGTTCATATTGGGTGATCCAATTTGCCCCGAAGGAATAGGAAATAACACGCTTTTATAATAAATAGTAAAAGTATCTTTCGTGCACGTATGTGTATGTGTGTGTGTATGTATGTGTGAGAAAGAGAGACACCTATATGGCTATATGGAACAAGATAACTTGATTTTCCTAAAGCATTTTCTATCTTTCTCTCTCTCTCTCTCTTTCTCTCACACACACACACACACACACACAACACACTTTCTATGCTTTGCTTTTCAAATTTTACTCCTCTATTCGTCGTTCCATAGTGCCGTTAAAATAGTTCGCTTGGAACATCATTTTCTGTCGCGTTATTTCTTTTTTTTTTATATTTAATTTAGTTCATTAATTGTGTCGGAAAAAAAGATTTGATTTTATTTGAATTCTTTTTATTATCTGGGAATAAATAAAAACTATTATCTCAATTGTATAATCATACTGTATTCATTTTGTGATATATTTCTAATCACTGAAAATTTAGGTTATCTTTGTAAGTTACGCCATCTTGTCCGGACACTCATTTAAAAAATGTCGACGAAATTGATAATCGTTTTATTATTTTAATAATTCGATCGAAAAATAAATAAACCTTTCGAATACTTATACATATATAAACGTTTTATAAATTAAATATTTATTTATTAAATAATCGGACGATCTTCGTTTAATCGAAATTTATTTATTTGACTAATGATTGTATAATTATTCTCTTTTTTTCCTCTTTAGTAAAATAAATTTGAAAAAAAAAAAATTGATTAAGTGCATGATAATATAATGTAATGACGTCAAATAGAGAGAGAATGAGAGAGAGAGAGAGAGAGAGAGAGAGAGTATTAATGCAATTTAGAAAATTTACTTTACTGATCGTACCATCATAATATATCATGCGTTATTTTTGGTGAAAATTTTCCGGGATATTCAAAAGCCGATAATGAAATATGTCGTCTACGAAATCGAGAACGGATAGAAAGTATGCGTCAATAGAGTTGAAATTGGAATTTTCCAAAAGGGCTTCAAAAAAGCCCAGGAAAGCAATAAAACAACGAATTCGCTAGGCAGAGGATTTGAAATCTACCCGATAAAGTTACATATGTATTACACGTGATCGATCCATTAAGCAGATCATTTTTTTCTTCTTTTTTTTTTCTACATTTTCAACAATCAAAATATATCTAATATTCATATTCAATTGAATATTTCCATTAAATCTAAAAATCAGCTATAACATTTGCTTTCATAGTTCTCAATCGAACATTTGTTCAGCCATTTTTAAATCTTAATCAAAATGGCGGACGAAACAAAAGAAAGATGGCAACTTTATAACCAACAAATCGAAAAATCAAACAAATACAAATACAAATGAAAAATTAATGTTGAAAATCGAATAATATGAAAATATTAATACCTGTTAAACAAAAATCGTTTGTATGAGAGAGACAGAGAGAGTAAAACTAAAGAAATAGATTTAAAAACAAAAAGAAGAGGGGTTAGTTTATAGCCGAGACAACAAAGTATACGCGTATACATAGATCGAGTTTAGGGGTTGAAAGTTGGTAAGTGCACGTGTGCGTGTTCACGTGCGTGAGACATGGAGGCGCAAACAAACCGGAAGACAATAGGGGGAAGCATGACAGGCGGTCGAGGGACGACTACTATTCCCCTTTTGTTCAGAATCATGCGGATCGGTCCAAACCCAGTAGCACAATGGCAGCCAATCATGTGTCGCGATCGAGAGCTTCTGATCCTCTGCATAAGCTTATACCAAACCTTCTCTCTCTCTCTCTCTCTCTCTCTCTCTTGAAGTGAGAGAAAAAGGGAGAAAGGGAAAAGGGTTTTCCTTGTAGTAGTAGTAGTAAAGGTTTCGTCGATATCACTTGGTCGTGTGGCTCGTCGCTTAATTGCTGGAAACAATGGAATTATTGTTAGACGTGGTGGTGGTGCCACACAGGGAACTACGATCCTCTCTTTCTCTCTTGGGCAACCTTTTTCTTTCGAATAATTCTCTCCCTATTACACGAATCCTAAAACCTTCTTTACCCTCACACACTACTACTAAAAAAACCTTTTGAAAAGAAGTTCCTTCTGAAAACTCATTCTATGGGATTCGTTCGATCCATTATTTTCATGTTAACCTTTGACTTTTGACAAACGTTTGTTACATCTTACTTTACTGATTTTTCTTTAGGGATTCTAATTGAAGTGTTGAAATGTTATATTATATTTTATCGGATTAGAATGTTTCAAGGATAATAATGTGATCTTGATCTTTGAGGGGTTATTTATTCGTTTAATATTTTAGAAATTTTGTTTTTTAGTTTAGAAAATCATATGTTCGTGTGTTAGAATTATCATAAACGTTTGTGTTGAATTCGTTATATAATTTCGATCGAATGTATATGTTAAAATATGCACGTAGGTGTTCAATGTAACAATGTAATTGCAGATAGTGCAATAATAGACATCGTGCTGTCGACAAAACTCTTTTCACGTGGAAGAAACTTTGCGCTAGGTTGAAGGAAAACCAAACGAAGTGGGGGATTAATTAATGCTGTGCTGTAATCAGCACGAACGTGCAGTTTGAAGAGTTCTTTTTTTCCTTATTCTATCCTACTTTTCTTTTCTTTTTCTCTTTCACTTTATTATCTCTCTGTTTCTTTTTATTTTCTTGTTGTTGTTGGCTTGTTACTTTTCTCTCTCTCAACAGATCGAGTTTACTCATACGCGTAATTGTGGTTAAATTGGACGACAATAAGTACCAGTTTTCTTTTTATTTTTTTATCTGATACTTAATTTTATTCTCTTCGAGTTTTCGAATAATTTTCATTGAATTAGTTTCGAATGACAATAATATATACGAAATAAAAATGAATATATTATAATATAATTCTAATCTCTCTAGTATAACACTTTGTAAATGTATAATTTATTAATAGAAAATGATTACATTGTATGACAATAATATATTATATATATCTATCTCCTGTTAAGTCGACCCCAATTAGAAACACCTGTACTACTCATGTTTCTATCTACTGATACAACCGGAAATAAATGAGTCAAAGAGAATGAAAGATAGATAAGGTAACCAGATGAAACAGGAATATGCATTACGAACGTGTGTATGCACATATAACCGGACGTAATGTAGAGGGGTTAGGGTAGATTGTAGGGTGGTTGGTATGCCTAGGAAATGTTAGTAGTAGTAGTAGTAATAGTAATAGTAATGATAGTAGTAGTAGTAGTATGCCTGAAGAGGCACGTTGCTCCGTTCCTAGTACGAGGACACTCCAAACGGAACTAGGTGTTGGTTGAAGGTTTTAGAGAGGGTTGGAAAATGCAAGAGGTTGCTTTTGCTGCTGCTAGTGGTGCAGATACGTAGATGGTTACACATCATTCCTTGTAACGAACAACACGATTTATAAAATTATGGATAGAACTTGTCACATATGTCTGACAACGTTTGCTAATTTTATAATGATCCTTTTTGTAAACTAAAAAATAACAGAAGAAAAAAAGAAAATTGATTTTAATGGGGAATTGTTTGTTATAAACATTTGCACTCGAGAAATTATTCTTGGTTTTATATTTTATATTGTTTTACACATTTGTTAGATTACATTTTTTTGTCTGTGTTATATTTAAAATGTAATTCTTGCAAATCAGATGTATACTATAGGATTTTCTATCTAATTGTACTGTTATTTCTCTTTCATTTTCGCATTGAAAGCATATAATCGTTATCAAGATTGCCAAAGGGAATGGGAACAAGTAGAAATGCTACAAATCGTAGTGTAATTAATGGGACTGGTGTCATTTTATTGTTTCGTGTTACCATCCCTTATTCAAAATCCAACGATTATTATTTCCGTTGATAATAATACTAATTCCAAGTTGCATCTCTTTTCAAATGAATTATTTTATTGTTAGATTTAAATTGGATTAGATTGTTATATTCCGAGTTATAACCTGGAGTGCTTTTTTTCTTTTGTTTCAAATTACCATTTGGATAGTTCTGCTTTAAATCTGAATTGAAAATGTTCTCATCACACACACACACAGTGTACTGTATGTTCATTCGAGTATCTTTTATCTTTTCAAATCCGATTTAACTTATACGGATCGAAATTTTTTAATGTTCATTGATAAACATTCCCTAAACTTGCTATCAGATTGAATTTACAATTGTTATTGGATTTAAATATCGAGATATCTTCAACATTTTCCGAGTTATCCTACATTCAATTCATTCTGTATAACTGATTTTTATTCCGGGTTTAATATACGAATTTTATTTTAAGTATACTTCAACTTGAAATTTTTTATCGAATGCATTTTAAGTATTTTATTTTCCTTCCATTTCTGTTCTCTTTCCTTCTTTCTTTCTTTTCCCTACCTCTTCTATTTTTAAATATGATTTGTAAAAGATTGTATAAGATTTTTAGGTATTGGATGATACTTCTTCGGAGTTTCGTTTAGGTTAAATCTGATTTTTACTTAAATATTACCTTTCGTTTAAATTTTCATTAACTTTCAATTGAAATTTCCTATCCTGTGATTATATGTTTATTATTAAAAACAAGAAAACAGTACAAACAATACTTATACATGTACATATAATTAATATTTAGAATTAAAACTACGAAAATGAAAAAAATAGATTATTTAAAGTACAATAAGATTCTTATCACAAATGAATTCTCGGTAAAAATTTTTTGTTTTTATTCTTCTTTCATTCTTATTCTTTTCCCATAGATCTCTTTCCTTTCTTCCTTTCTTTCTTTCATTCTTTCATTCTTCTCAAACAGTTTAAAGACGATTTGCATGAGGAAGCGGGGGAAATAGTGGGAGACCCTTAATTCCCGGTTCGACATCTTCGTGTCTGCTTCGAAATTTCCGTAGAGAAGCGATTTCCTTTCTATACTTGAAGGGTATAGGAAATGATTTTCCTTTTCCTTCCGCAAGAAGTAAATTCTAATCTGTCTCTATCTATTTCTCTCTCTTTTCTTTATTTTTTAAAATTAAAGAATCTTCTAATAAAAAAAAAGTATATCATCGTAGTTTGAAAATCATATAAAAGTATGGTTACGTCATTTATTTTTCGATCAAAATGATGAATTCTTAACCTAAAAAGAAAAAAAACGAAGATGGCGTTCTTTTATTTTACAATATGGCGATCCTAACGTAAAAATAAAATGTTTAATATTTTATACGCGTATTTGTATGTCTTTGAGTGTGTGTAAATATAAAGTACGAGTTAAAAAATTAAGTCATTTGATTTCTTTTGTAAAAAATAATATATTAGAACATATTAAAAAGACATAACCTCAATATATATTTGTCATAGAAAGTATTTGATCACATTGGTGTTTCTAAAAATGTCAAAGTCATTAGAGAAAATTGAATAACGTTGTGTAACATTGTTGGTTATATAATATCAGTCAACGGAAGAACATTTTCACTTTCCGACATCCTGTAACTCGCGTGGCTACTAAATCATATTTTATGAAGACGTAGAGTTTGTGGAAGGAGGAGGAGGAGGAGGAGGAGGAAGAGGAGGAGGAAGAGGGGCAGAAGGAAAGGAATCCGATGAGTCGAGAATATAAGAAACGACGATGAATTCAGGAACTTCCTTTTAGTCGTTTCTTCGAAAAAAGAAATGAAGTAAAATAAGCTTAGTCGATAAACCCGTGGCGATCATCTTGGACGTTTATTTACTTAGAAAAATTACACAACTACGTATTTCTAATCTTTAATATAGATTTCTTTTTAATTCAAGATCAAAAAATCCATACCTTTAATATTCTAACTAAACTTAATCAATCACCTTTTTAAAAGATAACCTCAAAACAAAAATCTTATCTTTAGTTCTACAAGAAATTAAAAAAAAAGGAAAGGAAAAAGAAAATATTAATCCAAACTTCTTGGAGTAATGTATTTTTCGAATATGATCCAATAGCAATCTCCCTTGAAAGAAAAAGTTAAAGTAAAAAACATAAAATAGAAAAATATAAAGGAAAAATGATGATTACATAGACACATAGAAGCACATAGCCGCCATACAAGGACGATACCTGAAAAGGGGCAAGCAGCAGCCCTATTTCTAAGAGGGGGTAGTTCTTGGATGCTTGAGATAGTGGTAGTAATAGTAATAGTGCTGGTGCACTTTTCGTGTCATCGAAAAGTGCTATCTTCTGATGCACTGTAGTACTATGGTAAAGTGAGAGTACTTCGAAACGACGAAGATGAAGAAGACTGTGGTCGACCAAACCCCCTAACCTCACCCCTAACCTCACCCCTAACATCCACCTCAACTTATTCCTCTATCCCTCATCCCTTTGGCCCTTCTGTCCCCCTCATCTTTCGACCCTCCAAGTATCATTCTCCCTTTTCCTCAGTGAACGTCTTCTTGGACCTTTGCATTTATATGTGTGTATGTACACATATACACATATATATATATATGTAGGAAGTATGCACACTAAGAACATCGATGGCGAGACGTTAAATCACCGACAGGAAACTACCGCTCGAAAAGGGAGCCGTAATAAGGAGAAGAGAAGGGTTGGTAAAGTGGGGGATGGGTATAGGGTTAGAAGGAGGTAGAGGAATGAAGTGGTGAAAGGGTGTAAGGGGTTGAGAAGCCATCTTAAAAATTTACTTTCTCTACTAAAGTTGTGTTCACGTTCCTTCCTCCTGTCTCCAATGAAAATGATACACGAGTTTTTTTTTTCTTGGTTTGCGTGCATGCGTATGTGATAGAAAATTTAATAAACAATACTTTAATGAAAAATTTTTTTTCTTGTCGAGTCTATTAAAATGATTTTTAATCGGATGGAGCTGAACGTATTTTTGATAATGTCATAACGGGGCTCACTATACATTTACTATATATGAGTAGCTAATTGGATTTTAATTAAACTTGCGTGCAGTGTTGCTCTGGGTGACAGCTTGCGACGAACAACTGACGACGACGACGACGACGACGACGACGACTACGACGATGACAATGACGTAAACGAAAACGTCGATGTGAGAAGAGAACTTTTGCGTTCCCAGTTTTCGATCATCCATTTTTATTCATTTTATTTTTTGTTGAAAATAGAACGAAAATACCAACCCCGATTTTCCATTTCTATTACGTTGCCTAAAACAAATTACGTGAAATTACATTTTTTGTAACGTAGATCGATAGAATGTAAAATGATTTTGAGATTAAATGTAAATGTAATCTTTTTTGCGTAAAAACTGTATTATTTTTTTGGACGGTCTATATTACTGACACAACGCCATTTTGAAATTAAAAAGAAATTCCAATAGAAAATATTAATTACATATTGTAATAATAATCATTTTTCTCAATTCGTGATTAACTATTTATCTATGACGCTGTTTCAAAATGAATTGGCACCGATGGAAAACGTTTTGAATATATATTCTGTAAATGATAATATACGACGTGTAATTTATCAATTCGAATGAGGTTAATTTATCTGCGACGCCATGTTGAAATTGGAATCTCAGCTAAGAAACGTTTGGAATTATTAGGTCGTTCGGAAAATAATTTCGTTGCATTAATGGCAAATGAAAAATAATGTTTTCGTATTTAATATTCAAGATTATAAATATATATTATATTTTAAATAATGTAAGAGAGAATTAGGGAATAAGAAAGAATGGTAATTCGTGTGATACAGTTTCGTTATAAATAATAAAAGTATTTTCCGAAAAGTTTAACGATAAACAACTGTACTTTTGATGTGTTGGCAAACATTTTTGATTATGGCATACGTCTGGTTATGTTCTCTCTCTCTCTCTCTCTCTCTCTTTCTCTTTCTATCTCTCTCATTTTCTGTTTATCTGAACCAGAAAGAGAGATAGAAATTTGTTTCTCGTTCGAGTGCGGATGATAGGAAACACGTGTTGGTTTTACACGTGGTAAGAGAGGAACCATAAATGAGATAGAGAATGAGGAAATGAAAGAGAAACAGAGAAAGAGAGAGAGAGAGAGAGAGAGAGAGAGAGAGAATGAGAGAGGGAGAGATAAGAAGAAACATCATTGCAATCACAGCTTTTATGAGCGTCAAATCTCACGAGGGTCCTTTGAAATTTAGATAGAAAAATATCATGCCACGTTTGACATACACACACACGCACACATGTGTGTAAAAATAGTTAACATAATATATTCATTTATATATTAAAACATTATTATTATTTTGATTACCCCATAGTAGATTTAATTATAATATTTGTTAATATTAAATTAATTTTGTATTAAATGTTTTCGTTGAAGTATATATGCTATTTGAGTAATTTTTAACTCGATTCAATATATTATTAAGAAAAAATTCTATAGAAAATTGTGATAGACAAGGAAAAAAAAATGATATGAACTACAGTTAACAGCAGGCATGAAGTTTGTTTTGTAGTAGTATATACATTCATATACATAGATATACACACACATACATGGATTCTTTGGAAAAGAGGTATGCTGAGTTTTAATAGCTCTCAGTGTCGCGACACGCATATGGTCGACGCCTGTTTTGTACTCCCTTCGATAAGGAACAATTATCGACGATAGTCGCAAAGGGAGTTAGAAAAAGAGAGAGAGAGAGAGAGAGAGAGAGAGAGAGAGGGAGAGAGAGAATGAGACGCCCCTTTGATAAAGAGAAAACGGTCGTTGCAACGATACGTACCGGGTGTCTCGAGTGTGTCGAGTATAAGAGAGAGAAAAAGAAAGACAATGGTGAACAACGACGGTTCTCTCTTATTCGATCGTGAGAGAGATCTTTTTCATCTTTGATCTTTAAATCTTCAGAATACTGTACTCCTTGCCACAGCTTGTTCGCTTTTGTCGTGTACGAGTAGAAAGAAAGTACAATACTTCAATGATACATTGATATTTCTTACCGTTTCTTCTTCTTGTTTTTATTTATTATTTTTCCAAGAATTTTCTACTAAATTTCAATTCATTTTTGATATTATCAATTTGTTGGATATCCAAAAAATATATCATTTCTATCTCGTATCGTGTTGATACATAAAAGTGTTGTTTATAAATTGGAAAAAGGTATGGAATAGTTTCAGTAGTTATTGAAATGAAGTTATAGGTTATGTTTTATTGCATCTAAAAAATATACTTTCTAAGCTTTCTTCCGTCTTATACTTTTCTCCTGTTACACAAGTTTGCTTAATTCTCATATAGAACAATAATCGATCGATAAAACTTTTGGATTGTTTTAACAAATGAAATTGTTCAATGGCATTTTATTTGAATTCGCGTTTACAACACGCTTTGTATGTTTCGTTAATGTTCATTAATTTTCTATTAATTGGGTAGGAAAAAAGTCAACGATTGAAACTAAAGGAATAATAAGTATAGAAAAAGAAATAAGGCAATAAAGAGAATAAGATGAATCTTTGAATCCTTCGGGGATTTTCCAACTCGGGACGTTTAATTTCAGCGTTCGAAATTATTAACACGCATGCGCAGTACGTTCAATACGCTATTGGTTCAACTCCCACCATTCGTACTGTTAGCGAGTTTCCGTACTGACTCGGTTCTGTTCCACCGTGACGAGTTCAGTTAGCTGCCGCGTTTCAACCGGATAGGATTCTATTGATAAAATTCCAAATTTTTCTATCGCGTTTCATGCAATCTCGTAATTGTAATTCTCATCTTATATTATTTCTCATCCGATTTCGTTACAATATACTATTGTTTTTTTTTTTAAATAGATGAACCAAATTATTAATCAATTTTTGTATTATAAACTTGTCGCATTTCTTTTTGGGTGAAATTCATTACTTTCGAAGAAAAAGAGAAACAGAAATGGCGTTATTAAGATATCGAATAATCGATGATCGAGAAGTTGGATCGAAACGTTTTATAAAGGTAATTTTTATAATATATATATTTACATAATTAATTGTTTCGTTTAGAAATTTGTTTACATTATTGTAATGTTTCTTTTCTTTTCCTTTTTTCTTTTTAATTGTATCTTCTTACAGGATGTATGCAACCAATTTTTAAGTTACATTAATCAAATCGAATATTCAATATCGAAAATTTTATATAAGTTTTTTTTTTATGATTTAATTGAAATAATTTCGTATATCAAAACAATCGTTGAATTTATCATCACAAATTATTTATCCTATACTTTAATGATAAATTAAATCGTTGGGTGATTCAATGAAATGAAATGAAATGAAAATTATAGTATAAAATAATTGTAACATCTCCTTTTTTTCTCTACCACCAAATAAGATGATAATATTTATTACACACACACATTATTACATTAATCGTTTAATTTTTATTATTCTTCAACGAATTATCGTCCCCCCCCCCATACACACTCCTGTAAGTTGATCCTAAACTAACTTTGGAAGATTTCTTTACTTAGAAAAGATAAGAAACTTTAGGGTAAGATATTTTAGGGACTGTATAAACAAAGGACACGCAAGATGACGATAAATTTATCTCTGTTCAGTGTATTTATGCTCTTAGGATAAGATACTAAGCAAACGTTCTCTTAAGATCAGTTAAAACGACCTAAAGTATATAAGAATAGCTTTGATTGTATAGAAATACGATAAAGAAAAAAAGAAAAAAGAGAAAAAGTTTTATCCTTAAATCCCAAAGGATACATTCTTTCATTTACATGTAACATCAATTTTCAAATTTCATCATGATGCTAAATAATCTTTGATAGATTGTTTTCAAATCTTAATTTGATTTATTTATTTTTTTTTTGATAATACAAGGTGTTTGGTATTCTTTGCTATAATAATAATAATAATATTTCATATGATTTTTAAATTGGGTTATTCATTTGATCAAATATTGTTTCCTATATTTAATATTAATTTTCATTCTATTAAATATTATATGTATATGATATTATTATATACTGCATGAGAACAAACATAATAATTGATTCATTAGATTCAATCAATTGATTTTTAAAATACAATTTTTTCTTATAAAAAAGAAACAAAACAAACTTCTGATGTAATTTTTGATCGTGCACGTATATCATGATGATGTTGTATAAAATAAGAAGAAGAAGAAGAAAGAAACAATTTATTTATATTCTCCTACGAATAATTGTTCATACTGAAATAATTTCATTATAAAGTAAATAATTCATACAACCAACCAATTATCATCATACAAAAATTACGATCTAATAAACACACTCAATTCACTTTAATCTCATCAAAAACAGAATTCCCAGTTCCCATTTCCTTCTCCAGCGTGCAAATTAAAAAAGGAAAGATATTTTTTCGATGACTATGATCGTGATGAGGATAATGGTAACTCGGGGAAAGAATTTAAAGCTTTTTCCTTGTCCCAAAACGAATGCGGGCTCATAGTATTTTCTTTTCAAAGTCTCTTTTCTTACATGTGCAGAAAAGGTTTGCTGCAGTACTGGCAAAGGTACCGCAATAAAGAGAGAGAAAAAAAAAGAAAAGAAAATAAGAAAGGGAAAAAAATGTGAAGAAAAGTAGAAGTGCGGGAGTGGGGTGGGATTGGGTTAGGTTTAAGAAGAAGAAGAAAAAAGGGGGTGGGGAGGGTGGTGTGCATATAAAACCACTTCCAAAAGTGAGAGGAAAGGTACTCTACATCTTTCCTGAATTTTCTTATTTCCACTTGGTACAGCCCTTCTTTCCGCAACACCTGGATTCTCGAGAGGAAAAGAAAGAGAATGAGAATGAGAGAGAGGGAACGTGAAATGAGAGGAGAGTAAAAAGAGAGAAACGTGGGTGGGGTAAAGGGGGAAGGGGAGAGGAAAGGACACAGCATGTAAACACAAACTCTGAGAGTTTTTCTCAAGTAGCAAGCAGTAGTGCGTTTCTTGCAAGAAGAGGAAGAAGAAGAAGCCCACTCGTAAAATAACTCGCGCTCGTCATTTTGCCATTTTCTTCTCTCTCTATCTTTCTGATTTTTTTTTTTTCCTTCTCTTTTTTGATTCTATCTTACGAAATTTTTTATATTTTCAATAACGCGCAGAATACCTTTTCGAGTTATAAATCGATTTGCAATGGTTTAGAAAATGTCAGATAATGCAATGCTGTAAATTGTGCATCTTTGCAATTTCTTTGAAAAGTTTTGGCAAATATTTTGTATACTAAAAGTGAATAGATTTTAATGAAACTTATATTAAATTAAAGTACACTCTTTTGTCTACGCGTAGAATACCATATAGAGTTATAAATTTAGCAGGTAAACTTCAAAATATGTCAGAGAATGCAATGCTGTTAATTGTGCATCTATGCAATTTCTTTGAAAAGTTTCGATAAATATTTTTTATACTTTTAGCAAATGGATTTTAATGATTTTTATATTAAATTAAAGTACACTCTTTTGTCTACCTGTAGAATACCTTTTCGAATTACTTTTGTTTAAAGTATTTTTTTGTCAGATTATTGCAATTACTTGAAAAATTATGACTAGAGTTATTTGGGACACTCTGTATATTATTATTGTCTTATTTTAATCTCTTTAATATTTCAATCTATATTATTTATATTATTGTTAAGAAATAATAGATCAAAATATTGAAATAAAAAAGATCACTGATTGTGAATTTAAATATTTTAACGAGAAATTTGAATATATATTATTCTACGTAAAATTTTATAGGATATATAAATCGTATGTGTGTGAAATTAAAGAAAACATTATAATAAAAAATCACACATCTACACATCTACACATTCGCAAGAATATTTTTAATATGAATTTCATGAACGTGAAAGGTATCAGAAAAAAGTAATTGCAATTGTGTTCAACAGTGGTGATCAAATTTGTGATCATGAAAAATGAAAGAAAATCAAAATTGTAGGAAGGAACAAATTTTGCAAAAGTAATGATTATCTCTCATGAAAATAACCAAGAGAGACGACACTTATCGTATGGTCATCTAGTTTTTTTCCCCCTTTCTTTCTTTCTTTTCTTTTTTCGTATTTCTGTAATAAACTTTTGATTACTTTCGGAGTCCTTTGCAAATCCGTGCGTGTAGAGTATGTCCGTGTCGTCGGGAATCATAATGAAAGCTATTCACGTGCTATCGATTCATCAACGATTGACCCCAATAACATCAGAAAAAAAAAGGAAGAAAAACAAAATGGTCGATCTCGCGAAAGAATATATTTCCAGTTTCTATGGATTTCAAAAAATACGATTATAACTACATTTCTATATCATCATCTCTTCATCTTTATTTTTAGGATTTATAGTATCTTAAAAAAAAATATTCCAAATTTGTAGAGGAATATTTTTTAAACAGGCGTAACAATTGAAAAAGAAAAAAAGCTCATTCGTTTTAATAGAATGTTACGAATAAAATGTAAATGCATTTTTAATGTACTTTCAAAATATCTTCTCTCTCTCTCTTATTGTTAGTCATTGCAATATTGATTTAATTTATAATAAACAAACGAGTGTGTATAAAGTTAACCATAAATTATTTGTCCATTAACTTAAACAAATTTTCCATGTAAAAATTTCATTACTTTGGGGTAGGCAGGCAGGTAGGCAGACAGGTAGGCTTGCTTTTTCTTTTTCTTTTTCGTTCATTCGTTACACGATGTTATTGTAAAGAGATTAGGTTACTCTGAGAATAGATAAATCATGTCGTAGAATGCTTCATTGGAAGGATAATCGAATCGGACCTTATTCTCGTCCATCACCCATAATCCGTAATCTCTATCAATCTCAGAACACACACACACACAAATCCACACAACACTTACACGTATACTACACATAAATGTATGCATTGTGTGTATGTATTTGCTACTCTATTGGAATTAGGCATTCGAATTCAGTCCAACTAAATCGCACGTGATCGTCAACGACATTACATAGGGAAAGATGGAGGATAGAAGAGTAAATTTCAAGTAGAAATCCCATTAAAACTCTAAGGGATTATCTCGTTGATAAACGAAATACACCAAGTTTTCAACTTTGTATTAACTCGTCTATTTTGGAAAACCATTTTAAACCATGCACATATATATATATATATTACTAAATCTAATAAATGTGTTTAAAAGTTTTTAAGGATCACAATTTTATATTAAACTTTTTAAATTTATTTTCACACAAGATTTTTATAATAGATATATATATCCTGTATTTAAATTAAAGAAATATTAAGTAACACACACACATATATTATTTGTATAATATATGTAATATTGTAAAGAAATTAATTTAAACAAAATACGCGAATAAATCGAGTCAAAAGAAATCATGAAAATACAAAGATATTATTGTAATCATCATCAAAAAATTATTCTGTTTTTATTCTTTTTTTTAGAAATCAATTGAAGCACGTAAAAATGAAAAACAATATTAGGGAGGAAAAAGAAAATTACTTTAATCGAATAATTAATTCTGATGTGTGGAATATTCGCGAAAACGTTAACCACAGAGAGACAGAGTTGCACGTCTCGTTTAGCACGTGTTAATCGTTTTCTCACGCGTTAGTCCGCAAATCGGAATTAGCTTTGCCAGTAGTGTTGGCAGCTGCTGGTGCAGCATTTGTTGTTGTTGATGTTGTTGTTAGTGATGGTAATGCTGTTGGTATTGCAGAATTGTGCTGGTATTGGAATGTCCGGGTATTTTCTACCATATATAACGTGGATGATGATGATGGTACCAGGAAATTCAGAGAGAGAGAGAAACAGACACAAAGATATAGACAGATGGATAGATAAATAGATAAATAAATAAATAGATAATTGGTTAGATAACGAGATGATATTAAATATTAATATAGAAATAAATTAATGAAATATTTTTATTAGATATTAAACGATTTTATAAAGTTGGTGCGTTCGTGTAAATTAATTAAAGAAATTAAACTCAACACAACCCCCATAAACGCACACATATTTTCTTATATTATTTTAATAATTATTTATATTTAATTGAATATAATCATATTGCAATATTTTTATATCATAATTAATTATTTTATTACTATCAATATATATAAGTATTGTAAAATATACTAATTGCAATGATTGCAACTATTGAGCATTGAGAATAACGAATGAATGAATGAATGAATGAATGAAATAATGAAAGGGATAGATAGTATAAAGAAAATGAGTGTAGACGTCTTGAAAGATTTCTTCGAAAGGATGAAATGAAAGAAAATGGCGCACTTTCTTCCTTCCACACACATACACACAAATATATCTATATACATTAGCCAAGCTTGGTTATATACATAAATATGCATATGTATATATAAGAAGAAGCTTTTCGTATCAGTAAAGAATCTTTACGAGAAGGATTACGTAATATCAGAAAAATATATGTTTATATGGATATGTGTATATGTATATTTATAGTAGTATTATATAGTTCAATCGTTTCTTCTTCACTATACTTCGGGAACAATTTCTTGTAAGAAATAACTATTTATTTTCATGGTGTAGCAGTTTCTCTTTTATCCGAGTATTTTCTTCAAATCGTTGAGCAGAAATATTTTAACGTCTAAGATTTCTTTTTTTTTTTTTTTTTAATGCAATTGACATGTGTATAAAAAAATTCATTTCTCAAATTTCAAAAAATTCTTGCATTGGCTATAATAAAAATAAAAATAAAATAAAATTAGAAAGAGGGGGGAAAAGGTGCATATAAATTATGCAAGTGTATATAGTTCAATGCAAATTAATAAGAAAAATGAAAAGAATAAAATAAGAGAATTTATTTTTTGTTTAAATAATTTAATATAATGATTATGATATAGTATTAAATATACTCGAGTAAATTTATTGGTAATGTTTGTATAGCTGTATTGGTAGTAATATTTGCGTTCTAGTACGTTAGTAATGGTGGTGTATTTTATACAATGCTTTTCACACGCTTCTGCATACGTTTCTACCTAAAATAGAATAGAATAGAATATATAGTTTAGTGTGAAATAGAATAGAATAGAATAGAATAGAATAGAATGGAATAAAATAGAATAGAATTTGGTAATTGCCAAGCGGGGAATGAAGCTAAACGTATGAAACGACTAACTAGCTAGCTTCTTCATTTTCTACCCCACATTTGCATTATTTCTTTGACTTCTTTTTCTTCTTCTTTTCTTTTTCTATTCTTTCTTTTTTTTTTTTTTCTTTTTTTTTCCTACTTTTAAAAAGAAAGAACGGTTCACAGTTATCTGCCCGTAAATTCGCAACAATTTATTTTTCCTTCGAATAAAATGTTATTATTTAAATAATTTGAATTTATTTATATCGAATAATATTCGTCTCGATTGTGTTTCGTTAGGCCCATATTTATTTTATTCTTTTATTTTCTATTAACTGGGTAATACGAAACCCCAATTCTCTTTTTGACTAGAATCCTTCTCTCCTTTTCTTTCTTTATTTCTTTCTTTCTTTTTTTTTTCTCTCTCATCAAGTTTAATGCTTCGTCACGCATGAACAAAAATTTCCATAATATTATATTTCCTGCTTTACTAAGTTGTCTGGTAAAAGCTCTTGTCACGTATCTCGTTACTACACAAAAGAGACACTATAGTACACCTCTCCACCTCCCCTTTCTCATCCCCTTTCACACACCCTCTCTTCATCCCCCTTTCTCTCTCTCTTTCTCTTTCTCTTTTTATGATTAGTACATCTCGTTATATTAAAACACATAAGTACGAAATAAATTGACCCTAACTTGGAACACATAATTCTTTTCGTAGACGCACACACACACACACACAAACACCCTTGGATATTAATTGAGCATCTAATTGAAATCAATTTCAATATATATATAAATGCATTTAAAATTTGTTTAATTTTCTAAATAACAAGAACCTAAAAAATGTACATTTACTGATAGATACATATTAAATCTAATAAACAAAAAAGAAAATCCTATTCCAATATAAAACTCGATATTAAAACAATCCAAAGTAAATAAAAAACATCAGAGATTCATTCTAGTTTATTCAATAATAATACAGTATTAATAATGTACTCACACACCCGGTAGAATCAGAATGAATAGAATATACGTAACACCCATACATAGAAAGAAAGAGAAGGGTGGTAAGTAACTAGGGGAGGTGTAGATAAAAGAGGATAACTAGATCATCACCAAGGATACAATTGATTCGATCGTAATAACCACGTTATCTTTTTCTTTTTTAAGTATCATAAATTTATTACAATATATATCAAAGTGTTCATCTTATTCCTGATAATAATACAATAAGTATTCACAGAATATTCTCTATCAAGTATCATAAACGAATATAATCTAATTATATATGAACGATACTGATTCTTCGCTTACATTTAATATATTTGAAGTATGTACTCTTAGTTGAAGGCAGCTGATTAACGTGTAAGCTTTCAAATAATTAGGTCGTCTAACCCACGAGAAGTGAAACTACTACTACTACTACTACTATTACTACTACTATTAGTTACATTAGTGATATGTGATAGAGAGTGTACTGTCTCTCTTTGTCTTATTCGATGAAGAGACACCAAAGGTGTTAGAAATTTAATGGCTCTCTTGCTAATGGTAGTGGTGGTTGTAGTAGTGGGGTTCCTTTGTCAGTGATTTGATTAGATTCAACTTAATCGAGAATTTAAACGATCCTCTCTTACACGGCATGCATGCATTCGCATACTCACACACCCACTCACCCACTCATTCATTCATTCGGTTGAATATACACGCATGCACGCACACGTACAATCTCTACTCTGAGAGGTTTGTCAGACCAACCCTAATGCTAGGGGAGAAGAAGAAAATAGTAGTAGTAGTAGTTGTACGAATACATGAAAACCTTGTTTTTTGTTGTAACAATTTTTTATTCGGTTTGAAATGTTTTATTCTGTTAGTACACGGGAAGGATATTCTACTGTTATCGATTTCTTTTAGGATTCCTGATTTATTCATGATCATTTGTTTTATTTCTCATTACATCATTATTTTTCCTTATTTTAGTTGGTAGGATTTTGATCCACCATTTGAAATTTACTTTCGTTCGATTTCATTGAGGAAAAAGATATTTTGGAATATTTGGGAAAGGAACCTTTTGAGTTTGAAGTACTTTGATGAGATTTAAAGTGTTTCTCGGTTGGATAAGATCAAACAATTTTTTGTTTTAAATGGACTCAAACTTTTTAGATGGGTCAAATATCTTCCGATAAGGCCAATATAATGAATTTCTTAATTTACCAAAAGTTTTTTTTCCTAAAGTTATAATTAAAAAGTTACTATTGTTCTTCTTATTCTATTTTTCTCTGTGATCATTCGTTGTCGTCACAAGCATGCAAACGGTTGAATAAGTTTCTAGCTTCTCTTTCTCTTTCTCTCTTAACCAGTTTGTAACGACGTTAACATAGGATGGTCATACTGACAGGGGTCAGGATACATGCACCAAATGCGGGTCGACGTAAACCTCGTAACACGCATGACTAATATTCGCCTACTCTATTATTTTGGGATAATTTTTTATTTTTATAATGAAATATGTTACAATGCTTTCCTATGGGAAGATATTTCAGATTTTTTTGAAATCTTTTATCATCCTTATTCTCTCTCTCTCTCTCTCTCTTTCTCTCTCGTCAGGTTTATTCTATCAAAAATATTATTTTATATGATAATATTATACAGTGCTTATAGTAATTATTCCCAGCGTCATATTATAAATGAATAAAATATTCAATTATATATTTACATATTATATAAATATTATACATATTTAATAAAATATATTAAATATGTATATACACTGTCATTATTATAAATAATATATATTTATTAATATATTACTTTTATATTACACACACACACACACACACGTTGAAATCATCAATTTCCAAATGGAATTAAAACGCGTCAGTTATCGCGAAACGGCGAAACATTTTGAATTCTCCCACGGAAATAAGGTTTTTCTCATGACGTATTATGCCAAGATGGAGGTGAACCATTATTTTTGCGAAAACATCTTTCCATTCCGACATGGACGACGACGACAACGATTAGGATGATACTCAAACCCCTATTGCTCCCATTCGTGGTACGTTTAACACGCGTTACTTGACAAAAAGCTTTTCCGAAGCTTTAAAGCGCTTTTCCAACGAATTACTAAAGCGACCGTTAAATTCCACACACACACACACATTTTATAAATTTGTCTTCTTGTTATCTTCTACCTTCTTTTTCTCATGTTTTCTAAACATTTACTTTTCTATTTCTTTTTTTTCTTTCTATCAACAGAATTGTATTCGTTCATTAATGCATAAAAGTTGGAAACATTTGAAATTACACGCCATTTTAATTTCAACAAGATGCCGGTATTTGTATCGATCGGATTAGAATAAATTACGTATCATTTTTCAATTGACTTGATAATGAAAAATATGAGAAAAATATTTACCACGTAAAAAAGAAAAAAAAAAAAAAACACAACCATACATGCAAATATATATTTTTTAAATTCGCGAATAAAATTAATACACCATGAGGTCGTTGTTTTATTATTGTATCATATACAGAATAGCAAATTTCGTAGCAATAATTATTCGAAATAGATATCTTTCGAATTATATACGAAAATAAATATACACACCCCTATACGTAAACACGTACACACACACACGTTACATTTATACACGCATGCGTTCGAGCACGGAGATAGAAAATTTACATTTACAAAAAAATTGATTAATTATGCATTCTCTTAATTTGAGAAATATTCCCACGATTTGAACGAATATACAAGCTAATTTATTACACACCATGTGCAAACGAGACCTTATTCCAACGGGGTTCATCGTTTCACCTTCGGTAAAAGGCACCCAATGTCTTCAATGAGGTTAATTAGAAAATTCCTCAACTAAACCTCGACCCCTCTCTCTCTCTCACTCTCTCGATTCTTCTCCCCCTCTCTTTGGCCCTTCCATGATTCCCACCACCCCACAACCACCCAACTTCCACCACCACCACCACCAACACCAACACCAATTCCTCCTACTCATTCTGAACAAGCGCGTCGGTGTTTATCCACTCTTCGAAGCGACACTCGGGAGCCTTTGAAAGGAACGTTTTCGAAATGTTTACCGCCTTCCTGAACGTAGTAGCAGATTCGAGTAAAACTTTACTGCAATTTCTCCTTAAAGTTCACCAAATGAGTTTTATTACGCCTTCGGAATTTTCTTTTGCCGTTAGATTAAATTTCGAATTAAAATAAGATCAAGGGAGTGTAAGAAAAAACAGACCCCAATAAAAAAGCAATGAAAAGTTAATTCTTTTTTTTCTTTTTTCATTAATTTCGTATCGTTTATATCGTGTTATTGTTTTTTATTGAATAATATTTGAATTTTATTCAAACATATCATTCAAGTGAGAAAAGAAAAAAATGGCTGACAGAGTAAGAAGAAACCAAGATGGCCGCCTAAAAAAACCGGGAGATCTGAAGGATTCTCGTTGTTCATTAATCAAAGCATAAAATTCGAACGTGAATGCAAAGTGATGGGGGTGGGAGGGGAGGGGAGGGGAGGGTGATGTTTAGAAGATGAAATAGACGGTGCTAAAGAGCAGTACGGAAGTTATGGTGCACGGCTGAGTAAAATGGCGGGAAGTAAGTAAGGTTAGGAGGAGGTTAGAAGGGGTTATAGGGGTATAGGCATCCAAAGTCAGAGTTAGGGGGATTGGTTAGTCACGCGAAAGCAACTTGCATCGACGTAGAAGAGTTTAATGACCGACCGAGACGTCTAGCATAATTAACGTAATGCTCGTTAAAGTGCAACGACGCCATATTGCACTGATGCTTAGAGTATGAGTATGAGCGCGCAAGTCAACGAGTATAAAGAAAATTTTCTTTACTCTTTGGATTTACGTTCTACGATGATAATAATAATAATAATAATAATGATAATGATAATGATGATGATATCCTTCACGTCTAATTTTTATGGAATAACAATTATTTCATTTAGAAATATTAATTTATCAAAATCACCGCCATATTTGATCGAAGATTGACGCACGATAATAATCAAATGGCGTATATCCTATCTTATTTGAATTATTTCTATCGTATTTTATTATATCATATTCCTCGTTTTTATTGATAGAAAAATAATACAAATATTGAAATAAATTCGACGAAAATATACGTATAGAGAAATTCGGCGATTATTATTATTATTATTATTATTATTATTATTCCTGCATAACGTTTAAACGTTTGAAATAAATCTCACGAATTTCGTACGTTTAAAAACCGATTCAACATATTTCCTCGTATACATATTTATTCTCTCTATATATATATTTAAATTGTATTCTATAAAAATTGAAATATAAAAGCGTCAATCGTATAACAATTTAAAAAAAAAGAAAAATAGTACTGACGAGTATCCAAAAAAATGTTTCGTTAAAATTCATTGAGAGAGAGAGAGAGAGAGAGAGAAAGAAAAAGAGAAACACCATCGGCGTGTTTTTCGCTGAGCTAAAAAGCCCTTCAAGTATTTCTCCCGACATCAGAGGTGTCGGCTTTCACTGGGGGTAGGAGAGTACGAAGAAAAAAAAAGGAAAGAGTGAGGAGGGGAGAGGAGGGGGACTCGTGTAGTATATGGTTCACGTTAGTTGTCTGTTCTATCTTTGTCTTCTTCACGGAACCTAATCAGCCGGACCCTCTCCCCTGCCCCCATTTTTTTTTCCTACGACACACCGAAAAAGGGGTTACTCCTTCCCCAACCACCAAGCAGCAGCCCCCCTTTATCCCTTCTTCCCCCTTGTTACTCTCTTTCTACTCTTTCAAGAGCACCGAAAAGTGCTTGTGTCGTTGATCGCGAAACGTAACACCGTCGTTGTAGAAACGATGATCGAAGAAGAAAAAAAAAGGATGATGATGGGGTGGGTGTCTCGAGAACTCTTACAAATGTCACGTGATCCGAGACGTGGTCCCGATTTCTTCCATCTTTTCTTCTCCAATTTATTTCTTTCTTTTTTTGTTGGTCTATTTCTTTTCTTTCCTTTCATCGATGTCAAAGCAAACCACCCAAAGAAAATGTATGGACAGATGAGTTTGGTTTTTATGTAAATTATTGTCAAATTTATTAACGCAATATATAAATTGTTTTAAATGAATATTAATTAATTTCTTCTAGTAAGAGGGTTACTCGCGAACAATGGTGGTATTTCGTTGAATCTTTGATTCAAGCAAATCTGACAATCAGAATTTTAAACATAAACATTTAGCTGTTATCTAAACGATATCAAGCGACCCTAATACCTAGTAATAATGAAATTATTTAAAAGTATACGTAACTTACGACAAACGAGATAACAGTAATATCTCTGAGTATTGATAAGAATACCGATGAAACAGAAATTCGTTTAGTTTTATTTCGTCGTTTACTGATTAAATATTCCTTTGTTTGAATTCAACATTGCACAAAGATAAAATTATAAAAGCAGCAGCAGCAAGCAATGCTTCTCTCATAGTAGAAAAAAAAAGTAGAAGCAAAAGCAGCCAGCAGTAGTCGTCAGAGATCATTTCGAGTGGGTACCAAATGAATTCGCCATTTTAACTGACACAAGAGCCATTTACTATACATTCGTATAATTCCTCATTGAAGTGCTTTTAACGTTATCTCTCGTTTAATCTTCTTTTTTTTTTTCTTTTTCTTTTTCTTTTTTTATTTCATTTCATATTTGATTTTATACTTTTTCTTCTAAACCCCTTCGCCGACTTCCCCTCATCAAAGTATAATTCAGAAAATGAAAATTCTTTTCAAAGTACTTTTTTTTTTTTTTTTGTTGGACCCCTTTCGCTTTTCTAGTCATTTTTTCTTTTTTTTTGTTTTTAAATCATCCCATTGATCTCTCATTTATATTCAAAGGAATTTTAACTCTCTCACTTGTGTATATTTTTTTTGGGGGGATGGGTAGGGAGAGTTTCTATTAGTATAAATGAAATTTGACGAAACACAAATGTTTTGTAAAATATTTCTCTTGAGCAGATATGCACAAATAATTAATCATTTTTGTATTTTTATTTTTATTACACATACAATCTTATTAACAAATCGTATTATTTAATGATTAAAATGCATACATGCTTATGCAGTTATTAATCATTTTTATCAATACACCATCATTATTCTTAAATCATTTTTATTGAACGTTATTCAAAGATCCTTCTTTTATTTCTCCTTCATAAAACGTTAAATCCCTTTTGAGAGTCTTTAAAAGTGTCTGTGTGTGTGTGAGAGAGAGAGAGAGAGTAGGATAACCATTCTAGGGGTGGTGATAAGAGGGGGGTGCTGGTTCTAGAATTGAGGGGTTGCAAGAGGTGGCGAAAAGCTCGAGAGAGAGACCGTTGATCGGCTTCCGAAAACTCATCGGCCTAATCCCCCGAAAATTCAGTCTCTTTCTTCTTAATCCTCGGAGTCCCCTTTCGGCGGCCATTGTCTCGACAGATTCATTTTCTCTTTCCTCTTATCGGCAGTCCTTGACGATTCTTATTCTTCTTTTTTTTTCCCCCCCTTTCCTTCTTATTCTTCTTCGATTGCGCACAGTCTCGATCCAACAAATTTAATAAGTCCAAATCTAGAGAAGAACCTAGAGAAAAGTAGTTTCTTCTTATTGTTAGCATTAACGAGCTTCGTTCCATTTTATTTCTTGAGTAAATCCTTCGAAATAATAGGTTAAGTATCTCCAAGGAAGCCATATTGGTTTTTTTCTTTATCCATATTACCGACCGAGTCATTTTTGGTTATTTCATTTTTATTCTCTTTCTTTTTTATTGATTACGAAGTATACCAAGACAAAATATTATATATATTATCGAAAGATTAAATGTTCAATTTGCCAAGATATCTTTATTGTAGAAACGATTAGGATTATTAACCTATACCTTTCCATTGTCCTTTCTTGATTCTCGAGGGAACCATCGACGTTCTTTGACATGATCTTGAAACCGAACTACACACTTCTATAGCTTCACGTTTCCTATATACACACATATATATACTTACATTTATATTGATATATATATATATGTATATGTATCTCATTTCTGTGCTTCCTGCAAACCCTAAAGATGAGATAGAGAGAATAGAGAACATGAAACAAGCTTTCCTATAGGGAATTTAGTTACACCAAGGAACGATGAATACCGTCCGCAGAAACGTGCCACGATTCAGATAACCGGATGAAATCGGCCAGAGCTCCCATTGTAGTTTAGTACCCGCGAGAAACCCCTAAAGCTCCTTCGTCAATTCCACGAAAACCTGTAGGGCCTTTCCCTGCCATTCTTCCCCTCTAACCCCTAACCCTTCAACCATTCCAGCTTTAAACCCCTTCCTCACTTTCGCTTAGTTAATTCTTTTATCCAATTTCCAACGCGTGACATGACTTTTTACCTGTTAACTGACGTTGAAATATTAATGTTTTGTATTCTACGTGCATATATGCATATACCTGTGTTATAAATGTTTTATTTTAATATCAAATAAATTTGCATGTTTGATCTAATAGGGATTCATATTTTTGTTCGATGTTACCGACCGAGTTACAGTTTCTTTTATTCAAATTTCCATTGTTTTCTTGCTTGACAATACTTGGTTGATTGAATTTAATTTATTATTACGTTTTTCATTGTTTTAACAAATGATGAGAATAAATTTCAATTCGCAAACTGGACAACCAAGAAAATTGTTGTTCAAAGAGGAAGTGTGGTGTAAACCTAACCTTAAAAACATCGCGAATAGAATATTCAAAATGTAGGTTTTTACATCGAGAACGTGTTGGTTGGTGATACGTCATCGAGGATAGTGGGAATGGTAGAAAGGTGATAATTAGACGAGCTTTTCTAATTACGAGTCAACGGATGGTTGCACGTACGCGAACTGCGTTAGAGATATCTTTCTAATTAGCATTGGCCTTTTTGAAAACATTGCATCAGGTACTACTAATACTAGGAATAATGATAATAGTAGTGCATTATGGGTAGAAACTGAAGTAGCATGGTGGTAGTGGTGTTTGTGGTAAAGGGTTGGGTGTAGTATTTATTACGATGGAGAAAAAAAATGGGTATTAGCTGATTGAATGTTATTTATCTTCTCTCCCCTTTTTATTTTTCTTTCGAGAAGAAAATTTCTAATTGTACAGTAAGACAATTAAATATTTGTTTCAAGAAAAAGGGTCAAAAGTTCACGAAACGATTTTTTTATTTTAAAGTTATAGCAAAAGTTTGGCCTAAGATTATTTTCTTTTAGAAAGTTTTAATCCCTTATTTTATTTTATTTTTTATTTCAGTTTTCTTATTGTTCTCGTCAGAGAGAACAAAATGAAAAGTAAATTTTTACCATTTTTCTACTTTCCCTATTTCTTTCTTTCTTTCTTTCGTTCAATTTCATCCACTACCATTCTTGTATTTTACTTTTATAAGAGAGAACATTCTGTCCTTGATAAAAAGGGAGAAGAGAGGAAGAGGGTTGAGTCGAATAAGGACAACGTGTCTCTTGCGGTTTGTATAATTCTAAGCAAATTTGTGCAACGATCGTGAGTTGAATACTTGATATCGTTATACTTTAAAAAGACACGATTTCAAGCTTACATTTAATATTTTATTCGCTATATTATTTATTCTAATTTATTTGACAGAAAGAACAAAATTATATATTTTATAAAATATCCTCTTTGAGAAGTACAAAAGTTCAAACGCGCGTGTATGTGTATGTAAATATCGTATAAACATTATAAATCGAAATGATATTAATAAATTAATAAACTTAATGGAATGTATGAATTAATTTACAAAGAGATTGAATTTAATTAGCTAAATGAATGGAATTTATATTTTTAAATAAAATTACAACGTTATCAGCGTTAACCTCAAAATAAAATGAAAATATATTTCCGAACGATATTTAAAATGAATTACACAATTTGTAATTATAATTCGACGAACAAAGGGACAAGAAATAAGACAATAGTCTGGATGACCATTGTATAAAAAGGAATCAACGATAATAACGACGACAAATAAGAAGAAGGAATAATATGGAAGAAAAAGAAGAAGAAAAATGGCTACGTGTTTAAACGTCAGAACAAATATGACGATCGTGTGGACTCACTCAACTTGGGTGTGATGCTTTCCTTTACTTTGGATTCCAAACGGTCATCACAACCTTTTTGAGTGAGCGAACAAGTTCGTTTTTGTCATCGTATCCAAAAGTTGGAAAGAAATGATTTCCGAAAGGATCTACTTTATCTACAAAATGAATAACATTTTAATTATCATTAGTAATTTTATAGGAAAATATATTATTCATGTAAATATTATGCATTTTTATGTGTATGTGTGTGCTTGTTCATTTGTCTAATGCATTAATTTTGATTGAATAATTTATTCGACTTATTATTTATCCGTCTCGTGTTTCATAAAGAATATTTTAAATACCCAATAGTTTGGTATTCAAATAAAATCTTGTGAAATTGTCTTTCTTTATCGATCGATCAACAACAACCAACAGAAATGATATTCATTATCGATAATTTATAAAAGAAAACATGCAGATACTTAGTAAAACTAGGGAGAGAGTTATTATCGGTAAAATAACGAGGACGAAGACAAAAAAGAAAAGAATAATCGTTTCTGTTGAATTGTATCGAAGAATTCTTTTTATTTTATTTTCTATCGAAAGAAAGAAAGAGAAAGAGAGAGAGAAAAAAAATAGCCGAAAATTTCTTTCCGATTGATATTTGAAAATAAAAACCGTACTACTTTTTTAGGTTATATCGATCGCAAAGTTTTGACCGATTTAATATCAACTTCAATTTAAAAATAAAAATAATAACGAATTTAAACATATTTCCTTTTATAAGAATATTATCAAAATATCTTTATACATTTATGCGTAAATAAGAAAAGTAAAATATGTATAAAATAGGTTATGTCGATGATCATTGAATGTTTTTCATTTCTCTTTCTCTCTGTTTCTCTCTCTACCTCTATCTATTTTTCTCTTCAATTATATTTATCCGTGTTTTTCCTAACAATGAAAAAGTATTCATCGATCATAAAATAAAAACGTCATTGGACAGTCAATTGACTCTATCGATCGTCCTCGAACCTTCGACACCCGCCATATTGGCGCCAATCGTCAGCCGATTAGAAATTATACTATTGTCAATCTTTCATCCCCGTCCCTCAATCCCCCTAACCTCTCCCTCATTCACTCACTCATTCAATTATATATGTATGTATGCATAGTTACGACATGGTATTAACGTGTGCGTGATTTAAGCCATTATCTTCGTAATGGACACTAAATTGCGATCTAAGATCCGATATATATATGTTCACTTCTTTTAATCAATTCTTTTTGTAAAAATCTGCGAGCGACACAACAATGGCGTAGAAAAGTTAATTGAAACTTAGATTATAGGTTAAGTCTGTATATATTGTAGAATTTTCAATATGGCGGAGAAGGTAGTGTATAATAAATAGAAGATTATTATTACTGAGAACACACGTATAAATCTATAAGAAATAATTCTTTTTTCCTTTTTTTTAAATATTTTTATTAATAAAAACGTGTAATATAACTGTATACTATTACCATTATTATAGTAATTTTTGTTTATAAACCACAGCAACATCACGATACTGATCATAAATGTTTAAACAATGTGTACTAGTAAAAATATTAGAAAATGTAAAATCCCAGTACTATTTATCCAACAAATTTTCGAGAAAATTTATATAAGATAAGTTTTAGTTGAAACTCATTAAATGAATCTTTCGAAGCAATTTGTCAGGCACGTGCATTGCCATCGTTGTAAAGTAAAAAAGCACGAGATAGCGATAAAATAAAACTTACGCGAGTGTGAGAGAGTGAGAACAAATACCAAAGAAAGAAATAAAGGAAGAAAGAAAGAAAAAGATAGAAGAAAATAATAAGTAAGCCCATGGCAAAGGAACGATAAATTGTTTTCCACGCTGGCGAATGGAATTTATCGATGTCTTTCTGATATATTAACACAAAGAAGAAAGGGTCAGAAAGAGATAGAATAATAATAATAAGAAGAAGAAGAAGAAACTTGAAATTGAAAGCAATACAAGAGACAGCAGACAGTAGATAGTAAAAGAAGGGCCAGGGGAAACAGGGGTGGGGGGAAACAGTAGGGCAAGATAGAAGGTTGCTTGAGGAAGGGTTAGGCGAGGGATAAAGTGGGGGTAATAAAAAGTTAATTGTCCCGCGTTCAAAGGTGAAGGCTCTCGTGCCTCGACGCCAACTATAAATTGGGTCACGACCCCATCGAGAAAACTTCTGCTTGCAAATACGTAATCGTGGCCTCGCGACGACCATCACCAATTATTATACTTATATTTATACTTATGCTACTACTATTACTATCTACCACCATTGCTGCTGCTGCTACTATTATCTTCACTATACTTTTAATTTTATTCTTTCATTTCTTTCTGATATTCTTCTTTCCTCTTCGATTAAATAAAATACTTAATCCGACCCTTTGAACAACTCCGGCGGCTTCTTTCGAAATGATTTTATTTTTTTGATATTTATTCTCTCCTTTAAAAGTTCAATTGTTTTGCGAGGATTAATGACACAATTTCGTTTTACGCTAATTTGTTTCTTTTTTGAGTCAGTCGCCATATTGTTTTCATTTAAAATGGCTTAAACTTACATGATGCAGCAGAGTATATACTTATAAATATTATATATATATATATAAGATTTTGTAACTATAGAATTAAAATGAGAATAATGACGTTTTAATTTCGTTCTTATTGTCTCGTAAATGTGATCATTTTATTTGTCGCTATCTTTCTATAATTTAACTTAGTTGTTATAATTATCGCGACAATTAGCGTTGCGACAAATTTTCTGTCCTAGCTATACACATATATATACATACGCCTACACATGTATGTTAGACAAGTATACAAGCAGGTATTATTCCGTAGGGTAATTTTGATTCGCGGCTTCGTCGAAGCGAATAATTCCGGTGTGTTCAAAGTTGGTCTGTGGTACGTTAATTGCGTACAGTATCTGTGACAAGTTGCATCCATGTCTTTTACGTACGCGTTCAACGTTTACGGTGAAACTCCTTCGAATGCGAAAATTAACTCCGCCATTCCCTCTTCTTTTACATTTATATGTATGTATGTGTTTGTTGTATGTGTGATATATCCTCCGAGAAAGTACATTGTCGCAAACTACACTTCATTAGCCGCCATCTTTTTTTGCCTTTTGTTTTTTTTTTTTTTTCTAGAATCGCCATTTGCATGTTAACCTCAAAAACTCTGTTTCTGTCACAAACAAGCGTGGACATTTAATTTAAATCTTATACAACAAAACTGTTCTCTTCAAAAGAATAAGTTTACAATTTTGATTTTGCAACGGGTTTAACAATATACTTAAATGTTGAAAAATTAGAAAATGAATATATACCGTTAGAGATAAGCTGCTCATGCCATTGTCCTTACTGCGAAAAGAGTATTTTAAACTTAAGTAACATGACATGAATATAACAAAACAAAGAAGTCCCGTTTGGTGAAGGCAACCACCAGTCAGCCAGTTAGGAACCAACGGTGAGTTAGTTGCTTCTAACGTTTCTCGTTTAATTAACTCTTTGAGCGGTGAGTTACGAAATAATGCTCGAAAAGCCAACTTTCAAAATGTTGTCTATCATTAAAGGATGCGTGCTCTTGTTCTACCTTTATGAAACATAATAATAATAATAAATCTTAAACTTCGATTAATTTTGGTTGTATACATTTTTGGGTAAGTGAACAAGTGTTGGAAATAAAAAAATGTATCGATAATGTTTTTTTTTTCTATTTAATTCTGGCAAAGTATTCTTGCAACGTAGGATAATTTAAAACCATCTCGAGACTTTAGAAAGCTCAGATTGTGTAGCAGTGGTAGTAACACTCAGTCAGTCAGTGAGAGTTGAATGCGAGCCGAAAAGCTATGGTTAGCCAAGAGAATTAGACTCGACGAAGCGAAATAAGAGGAGGGTGGGAGGAAGGGAGAGGGAATACATGTAAGAAGGAAGAAGGTAGATTTGAAAGACGATGATGAAGATGGTGGTGGGTGGCAGGCGGATAAAGAGGAGTGGGGCTAGGGTTAGGGTTAGGTTGGACTTGAGCGTGCCAAGTGGAGTCAAGTGGTGAGCCAAGTATACTGTCCAGACGTGGCAACGTTTCACTTCTTTAGCTTTGGAACGCGTTTCTAATGTCCTTTGTTGGATACGTACTTACGTATCTCTGCCTGGAATATAAACGACCACTGAATTGGTCGCTTCGGACACGGTTAGTTACTTTCTACACTCGTACACTTGCCTTGCTTGCTTGCTTGGTTGTTAGATTGCTAAATTGTTGGGGTTACTCGGTCGGTAATTTTAGTGGAAATGATTTTACCATTACGAGGATTTTCATATTACTTTGATTGTTTTTTTGTTATTTTTTGTTTGTAGAACGGAAACAATGTAGTTTTGCTGGATGAAATTAGAGAATTCGTTTCGATGTCTTCTTTTTCTTTTTAAGGATCATTTAGAACTTTGATTCGTTTTTTAATTAAGTTTTCTACGATTGTCCAGTGTCATGGCTTTAGTAATTTATGTTTTTAGGAAAGTTATGTCATTTTGTACTAAATCAGATTCGCCGAGTAACAGATTTGTATTGTATTTATGTTTCACACACACACATTTCGTAGAATCAATTATTGAAACATTGAAAAGTTTTAAACTCGTAGCTCGTCGTATTAAATCTGAGCAACCCCATGTTTGGTTAACTATAATTAAAATTATATTATTTGTTACAAAATCACATATATCAAATGATACAAACATATTTATCTGTATTAATCACGTTTAATTGAATGTATATAGTAATTAAAATGGTAAAAAAAATTCGAAGTGGTCATTCGCCATTTTATGCCGCCATATTAAATCTGGCAGCCATGTTTAATTGCCTTTCATTGTAACCTCAATTGCAATCTATCGCTATATGTTTCGTTAATATTATTTATTTAAATTGTGATTACTTTTCGAACAACAAAATTTCGAAATAATATTTTTAATCGAGCTCTTGATCACTTGACCCACATACGTTACTAATCCCTTAGAAATTTTACTCTCGAAATGGTACAAAAATATATATATATATATATTTTTCTCTATCTTTTTATATGCTCTTATTCAACATTCATCTCTTTGTGCGGTTGTTCCTAATAAAGTGTACGACACTTGGCAAAAGTTTCACATACACAGACCAATACACACGCGTATCGTGGCTATTACATATATGTATATTTTTTGCCTTCGAAAGTCTTGTCTTTCACTACGGAGAAAACTTAAAAAGAAAGCAAATGAAAAGGGACAGATGTACCAGTTCGTCTTCCAACTTTCTCTCATCTTTTTATTTTCTATTTTTTTCTTTTCCTTTTTTTTTTTTTTATTACATCCAACATTTCCAAAACTTCCTTCCAAAATACTTTTTGCAATCTATTATCTCATACTAAATGTAAAATAAAAAACACAATTAAATCAATATTTTTTTCCTCAACAAACGACTCACTCCTCGTAAACTTTTCTTCGCTCAACAATTTCATTAACATTATCTATAATTTTTCGGATCATTTGTAGCCAACAATTTGTTCAATATAGCATAATTCGATTTCATAAAGAACACGGAAAGAAATAGAAGAAAAAAAACACACACACAACCGGAAGAAAAATGAAACAAAAGGGAGAGTCACGAAGAAGGGAATCATTTTCGCTGCAATGATTCGAAATAAATCTGAACGTAGATAAAACGATAGATAGATAGATAGATAGATACGATGAAATAGTATCGAGGAGAGGAGGGTTGAAAGAACGACAGGGGTAAAAGTGGAAGGGTTGGGGTGGGTGGGGGAGGGGAGGGTTTATATGCGTTACGGATGAAGGGAAATAAAGAATCGAAGCACAAAAGGCGAGTACAGTCGCGCGTATAAAATCGCCAAGTACACTGGCACATGAACATGACATGACAAATAAACGACAGTGTGTGTGTGTGTGTGTGTGCAATGTACTAAAAACACAGTAGTTTTGTTGCTTGGAATTTGTTACGCGCACGTTCCGTCCCACGTTTTGCAAAAGAGACTATCTTCTACCTGTTCCCCCACCTTCCTCTACCCTCACTCGCTCTAACATCCAAACCCACCCCTCGATGCATTTTCTATTTTATCTTTCTTTTTCTTTTTTTTCTTTCCCCTCTCCAACTTGGGACGAACTTTTAACCTGATTATTTTTGCCACTATCGTGTACCTCCACCCTTTTTCTCCGGTTTTCTTTCGATATCCTTGCATTCCTCTACTCGTCTACGTATATTAATGTGTATGTGTGAGGGGTTGGAAGGGAGGAAGGTTGGATATATCCTCTGTACACTTTCTTCATCTTCTTCATCTTCATCTTCTTCTTCTTCTTCTTCTTCTTTTTAATTTTTTTTTAAGCTTCTTTTTCTTCTTCTTTCCTTCTTTCTTTCTTTTTACCTCTTTCCAAAGCCACAAACTCTCCAGAGGATATTCATCTTCACTCCCTTTCTCTATCTTTATCTGTATCTCTATCTCCTTTTTTTGCCTTCCTTTTAACCATACTACACACTCTTATTCCCACTCTTTTGGGGTTCTTTGTACACACTCGCCCAATAAAGCGTTGACGTTACTCTCAGATAACTTCACTTCGTGTTTCTTTCTTTATTTCTTTCATTCATTCATTCTCACTTGTGCTCTATTTTATTTTATTTTATTTATAACGTTTTCATTTCTTTCCCGTCTTTCTATCACACTCGCGAACATTATTTTTATATCCAACCTTTTTACTATAGGAAAGTATTTGATGTCTTCAAACTAATGATCAAAATGCTATACCCTGTGTCGGGTAATTTTAAGTATTAAATTAGAATTGTATTTGTACACTGAATAAGTTCAGTAACCGTGTCAGTGTAGTTGCGAGGGTGTGCAATATTTTAATTATTATAATATATCCTGAGTATTTAACAACAATCGAGGAAAAGTGGGTTATAGTTTGAACGGCAAATTAACGGAAAGTAATAACGATGATAACATTGTAATTTTCTTTAAGAGTTTGATAACACCTCGTTAATTATATCCTCCTTATACTTCTATAAGTAACCACAGGGAGAAACAGATAAAATGTGTATGTATGTGTCTCTGTATGTATGTATTCTTGTGTGAAAATGAACACACATTCTATTCTGTATACGCATTCACGCAGAAATGACAACGTGAACGTTGGCAAAGCGGTTGCTAATTAAATGGTACGATAAGCTGGGCCGGATTTCGGTGGCGTAAATTGGAAGCACTGGGATAACAGGGGCAGGAGGAAGAGAGTGAGGGGAAGGGAGGAAGGAGGAAATACTACCACCTTGGTTGGTAGTAGTAGGTATGAAGATAAGGGTCAAAAGTGAAGTGTAAGGGAATGGGGAAGAGAAATGGTTCGAGAAATTCTACTGTTGTTCACGTTTAGTACGAAAAGACACGTTCAGTACTGTTTAAAGGGTATGGAAGGTGTAACTGTTCTTCGTATGTGTTATTCTACACATGCACTCACATACATACATATACATTTGCAATATTCTTACCAGCTGCTGCTGCTGCTGCTGCTGCTGTTTGTAGGATCAACTTTAAAGAGACAATAAAATGGGAATTAGAATGTGATTTGTTACAATAATACTTGTTCTTATTAGTTGATGATTATTTTTTCTTACTATTGTAAATTAATAAATTAATGAAAAAATGTGAACGAATATTAATACGAAAATCATATGAATTATTATTATATTTATAATACAATGTATATGTGGTATGAGTAGAAAATATTTATCTTGGTATAAAAATCAAGCAAAGATTATATTATATCATGCTGATAATTTATAATCTTAATTCTATTAAATATTATTCTATTTTTCTACGAAATACAATTATTTGGGAGAGGATAAGGGGAGGGATTGTTTTTGATATGCGTTCACCTTCCTGTTTATTGTTTTTTTAGAAAATGTTGTTAGAGTTTTAATTAACCATCCACCTTTATCGGTTGGCAAATTTTTAATTAACGTATAAACTGATGATGATACACGTTGACGGCGGTGGGTTACATTTGTGTGCGTGAATTTGTTTTATTCGTGCATTGGTAAGGGTCAAAGTGTATATGTATATGTGTGTGTGTGTAATCAGATTAATATTTATCAAACAACGTTATCGTTTCAATGTTGGATAGTTGAAATTGATGGTGAATAAAAGGAGGTGGGATGGTGGGGGGTAGAACGAGGGAGTAGATCGATCATGCGAAGCAACAATTTTTATTTGTTATATTTAACTAAATATTTAATAATAAAATATGTGATATGTGGTGTAACGGTGTTTTTTATTTAATTATGGTTTAATTACGTGACGAGATATTTTGTAAATTTTAAAAATCAAAAAATAAAATGATTTATTTAAATGTGATAGAATAGGATTCTATTCTTTTTTTTTTTTTTTCAAGTGTCACACAATTTGATATCCATTATATATTCAAACAATTTATATAGTGTATTATAACATTTATATTAATATTTATCTTTCTTTTATTTCCAGGTTAGTATATTGAGAAACAACCTAATCGAGCACTCTGTATATATAATAGTAAGTTTTAATTAATTATTTATTACAAATTATTCTCTATTTTGATTATTCTTTTAATATTAATATTTATTTGTTATTCCATTATATATTAAGAAAAAAAATAATTCGATTAACTGAAGTATCGTTCAATAATAAATTTCTTAGATAAAATTATTATAGAAATGATCATTCTCGATTAAAAAAAAAAAAAAAAAAAAAAAAGAAAAAGAAAAACCATTTACTTGATTCTTTTTCATTACAACGAAATTCATTATGTTCATTATACCATCCCAAGGGGTAAGGAAATATTGCACGCTCGTAATCCGATAAATTACGAGTAAATGTATGAAACCTTGGTTAGATGGGTTGGAAGGGTTGCAAGGGGATTGGAGAAATGATAAGGGTAGGAGAGGTAATAACTCGTAACCATGTATGGCAAAATATATGTTACGAAATATATATATATATGTCTGCGTACACATTTTTGTCCTTTGAAGATTCCTTTCTTTCACTTTTCCAAGTAACTTTTTAGATTAGATTCTTTCTTTTTCTTCTTTCATTTCTATAAATCATAAAATGTTATAAGGCATTGAAATTGAAATTATTATTATTATTATTTTATTATATAATATTATTAAATAAGGAAAAGGATAACACATGCGGAAGAAAGAAAACGAAAAATGAAAAGAAAAGAATGATGGTGTGTGGTTGCCATAAATTTCTGAACTCCGTGCGCCATATTGACGGCCATGACCTACACATTGCTATTCTTTATTATAGTAGTTTCCATTTTTCCGGTAGACTTGCGAAAAGATAAAGATGGCGGGGATGGGGTAGGGATTGGTAGGGTTGAGGTTGAGGTTGAGGGTTGAGGGTTGAATGTAAAAAAGAAAAAGTAACATTCGATATTTTATGCGCTGTAAAAGGGACGGAAAAATCGTTAAGAAACGAACGATATAACATTTTTCTTTCTCGTTCGTTACTTCCTTCCTTCTTTATCTTTTTCTCTTTCTCTTTTTACTTTTTTTTTTTCTTTTATCGTTAACCACACGAAAGAGGAGAGTATATTTCGCGAATGGAGGTTAAAATTTGAAATAGAATCCGATAGTATCCGATAGATAGCACTGTGAATAGCGATTATATTTACTTGCTACAACGATGGCCGCCATTTTGAAGTATACTCGAAGTTTCCGATTGCAATCAATAAGAAATAATTATCGAAGTATTGATTGTTCTCAAGTATTTTTTTTTTCAAATTCATCGAGATTAAAAGTGAACATTTCATCTTCTTCTTCGTTTTTTGTTCTATACATCTTCTTTTAATGAAATATAACCTATAATTAAATCGAACTATAGTCAATTAAAAGTAATCAAGATGGCCGATTATAGAAACATATATCAAAACCGAATTCTATATAAAATTCGTAATTAATTCCGTGTTTAATACAATTTTATGATATATTATAATAATAATAATAATAATAATAATAATACTTTTTATATATCTCTCTGCAAAAAAAAACTATGAATTTAAATTCATTTTTAATCGAACGAACAATCTTTTGAGTAGATAAAAAAAAGTAGATGACCAGAAACCCCAAAATTCGGAATTATTAGAAACGAGAAATGGTGCAAAATTGAAAGGAGTGGGGGAGGGAGGTAGAAAAAAATGACGCATCCTTCCGTCGTCAAATATCGTTTTTTCCAATAATCTGTTTCGTGCATACGTACATGCATCCTATGGTACGTACACGCATACGTGCAAGCATTCATGCAACGTAACGTTTGTTAAAAAAAAAAAAAAAAAAAGAAAAAAGCAGAAAAAAGAGGAACACATGGCGGTGCTCTAGTTCTCCCTTACCAAAGATGAAACGCATGTTTATTCTCGTTTTTTCGATCCCCTCTCCACACCTTCTCTTCCTCCTACCCCCTCCTATTTTTATTTCTGTTTCGTCAGACTCGTCCGACGTCCGATCGTTTCCCAATTTTTGTTTTTTTTTCTACCCCCCCCCCTTCCCTACCCTTCCCTTTTTTTCTTTTCGTTTGTATTTTTACGAGAAAGCGAAGCTTAACGATCGTTGAAATTTATCGACTCGATGGATGGTGCTTCTACTTTTCCGCACAGTATCGTTGCTTTATGGATCTGCCTTTTTCTCTCTTTTTCATTTTCCTTTCCTTGTCTTTTTCTTCTTTTCTTTCCCCCACCGCATCCCCCCCTCGTTCACCATTCTTATCGTATAACGCAACAGGGAGAAAAACGGATTGTTCGGAACAACCGAAGAAAAAAAGAAATGGCTGCGTTGAAGGCCGTTTCTTTTCCAATACGTTTGCATGGGGGTGATAGTGGTGGTGATGGGGGATGGTTTATGTCATGAATACTCGCGATCGCATTTTTATTTCGTTTTTAGCAATGAACGTCTCATTCGTAAAGAATAAATGCATTTTCCACGAGGTGGATGATTTATTTCCAATTTTGCAAATAATTATTTCATCTCCTATCACAAACCCCCATGATGAATCATTGTCAAACATTGTTATCTGAGAATTATTCTAACGGTAAATGTGTATAAACTCGTTTAAAAAAACAATGATGGTAAAAAATAAACCCTAAACTATTGAAAATATACTAACATTAGTAATCAATTGGTACGTAACTGGGAACGAAATAATTCGTACGAAAATATCTGAATTAAAACAAGCAAGTTGTATGCGTACGTCAATAAATATTTGTGTTAAATAAAAAAGTGAGTGAGTGAGTGAGTAAGTGAATAAATGAATGAGTGAGTGAGTGAGTGGGAAAGAAAGTGTATGTGTATATATAAAATGTAAGTATGAGTGTGAGAAGATGTTACAACTCGTCGAGTGAAATTCTTTCTCAATATAAATTGTTTAGATTCTAATCTTATACGAACGAACGAACGAACGAACGAACAAACAAGCAAGTAAAAGAAAGAGAAAAATAGAGGGAGCAAGAGAGAAAGAGAAAAAGATAGAAGACTTGGTGTTTATCTTCGCACAAATCGTGGGGTATATATCGATTTATCTCGCAGTGAACAAACATAGCATTTGCCTCGTTACATTCGTCCAATGTTCTATACGTTTATTCCCTATCTCTCTCTCTCTCTCTCTCTCTCTCTCTCTCTCTCTCTCTCTCTCTCTTTCTCTCTCTCTCTTGCTCCTTTATCTGTTAAAACATTGCACCACTAACACTACTACTACTATTACTATTACAGTGTCGAATGTTCACGTTGTTCTAGTCGTCGTTTGCATTATATAAATGAAACCCTAATTAGAAATACACGTAAGGTAATATTTATTGTCCTTATTTGTAAGAGAAACCATGGTTTCTGAGAGACAACATGGAAATAGATTTATTTTCTTTCTTTCTTTTTTATTATTATTTCATTTCATTATTTTTTTTTGAAAAAGAAAAGACAATATCTCTTTTTTAAATATAATATGAATATATTTTAAAGTATGCAAACGTTTTATAATTATTTATTGTCGATAGATATATTTAAAATTAATTTGTTTTATGATTTAAAAAAAATGTCTCATTGTTCTGTTACTCGTTAAGCAAAGATGAGTCACAAAATAGATTTATATATATAGAAAAAGTTATTCGTGTGTTAAAATGTGTTTAAGCGATTCGTTCCTTTCTTTTCTTTTTAAAAGTAGAATATTCATCAGTCTTTTGCTCATTAGTATTACCACTTGGTAGCGTTCATTCAATTAAAATTGTAATTCAAGTAGCACGAGGAGCAATTACACTATAGCTAGCTAGCTAGCTAGCTAGCTCCTAAGGTCATGGAGTTTATGGGTTTACGCGGTGAGATTGAAATATGCTTATCAGAGAGAAAGAAATAAAGAAAGAGAATAATATAGAACTTTCAACCAAGATAGAAACGTTTGACTTTATTTTTCCCTCTCTTAGTTTCTCATTAATTTTTCATATACTTTTAATCCTGGCAAATTATTCCAACCTGAAACTCAGTTGTGAAGTTCAGAAAACTAAAGATTTCTCTCTTTGGACTTTCTTCTTCTTCTTATTATTATTCTTCTTCATCTTTTCTTATTCTTTCTTTTTTTTTTTTTCTTTCTTAATTTATAAGAACGATCATCACGCTCTAATAATTATCCTTTCAACTATTTCTCTTAACTCTAATCGGATTTTAATTAACTTACATTCACAAGGGGTGTGTATGTATGTTAGATTGTTAAAAAGGGCACTTTCGTTCTACCCTTATTAGAATCATGTTTTATAATAGATTTAAGTAAATTTTTTTTAATTGTATTCCTAACTCTTCTCACATATTCCTATAATTAAAAAGAACGTGTATTTATGTAAATTATTGAAACAGTCATTTGAACTATTCTTATTCCATACAAATATTTTGTTAAATGTATTTAATCAATTTTTGTTTTCTTTTAGATATTTCATACCTTTTCTAATCTTTCTGATTTATATGAATAACTATACTCTGAAAACATTATCCTTTACTCTCATCCCATGAACACAACAGACAATCAAACAAGGAATAAACAAAGCTGGAGAAAAAATTCTGCATTTTCTTGAATATGCACTTTTTCTTCCCCCTCGTTGTATAGACCACTCTCTAGACAGTATAATATAACACCCTTCTTAAAACAACTAGCATGTAACGTCAACCACAATTCACACGCGAGAAGATCATAGCTGAGATAGTAGTAGTTGTAGTAGTAATAGTAGTAGTAGTAGTAGTAATAATAATAATAATAATAATAGGGGTGGGAACAGGTAAGAAGGGGTAGTAGAGTAGTTGTACCCTCGAATGCATACCCTTGAACGAAACTCACGCAAGGCAAACTCACGTCATAAGACCCCCACATGGTTTAGGGGGAAAGTAGGGGACAGGGGAATGGACCCTCCCTTGCATCGTAGACGCAAACGTGCTGCTGCACTTCCAATTTTTTTTTTCTTCTTCTTTTTTTTCACAGAGATATACATATATTGTAAAAAATATAGGGGGAGACTTGGTAGAAAAAAAAAAAGAAAAAGAATATAGAAGAATAAATACACACATGTGCATATACGTGTGATTTACGAGGTATGTTCACGTGTGTTGTAAAAAGTGGAATAGGAGAAGAGTACTCGTGAAAAAGAGGGAGGTGGTGGTGGAAAAGAGAGGGGTAAGGAAGTGGTAAAGCCATAGCAAGGGCAAGGGCACCTAAACAAAGACATGAAGTATGGAGAACATTCTTCTTAAAGGGGTAGAACCTAGGGTAAAACCTACGGTGGGAGTGTAAGGGAGGATTCAGAAGTATTCATGACCAGACAAAGCGTTCTTCTTCTTCTTCTTCTTCTTTTTTTTTTCTTTTCTCTTTATCTTTCTCTTACTATCTTTTTTTCTTCTTCTATTTTTTACTTCTTCTACTTCTACTTCTTCTTCTTCTTCTTTTTCTTCTTTTATATCGCGTCTCGTTCATACTTGGCGGGTTTTTGAAACAAACGATAAGAGGGTCGGTGCATAATGCTGATGGTGCTGCCTCTGGTGTTGCGTGGGTAAGCACGTAAAACTTGAGATTATTCTATTCGAGTGTTGCTTTTTTTTTACTCTTATTCCTTCTTCCTCATCTGATCATTCTTTTTTTTAGTCTGCGTTGATTTTTATTTGCATGCATTTCTTTTTTTCCTTGCGAATCGTTCAATCGAGGTTAGGAAAAAACATGGCGGACCTTAATGGAGGGGAACTGTAGTCAATTCATCGTTTTAAATTGGTTTTTCATTCTTTTGAGAACGTTTTTTAATAGTTGGAATAGTTTTTGATATTGCTAAGGATTGAGGATGATGAAAAACATATTAATAAAGTTTTTATATCGTCATATTTTTTTTCTATTAATTATTATTAATATCAAATTCAAAATAGAATTGTTCTATTACTTAAAAATATACTTTAATGGCAAATCTAAACGACAATAGATACTATCATGAATAATTAAATAATATAAATAAAAAATCCTGTATTTCTTCTTTATTTAAACACTACTATTACTATTACTACAACTATTTCGAATAAATTACACGATCGGTATTACAGATTGCCAATACAAATTATAATTAAATGAGTTAACAAAAATTTGTTCCAACGAAAAAATATGCAAAAAGCATGACTACTCGTGGACAACACACGCATGAAAAAAAAATGTACGTCACTCGGAAGCTCTCAAAGCTCATATCATAAGTCCATTCTGAACGATCGATCGAACTCGTATTCTCTCTCTCTCTCTCATTTTTTTTTTTTCTACTCACAACCCTTCGATCCCCCTATTATATCCCCTCCCCCATTCCTCCCGATCTTCACCACAGCCACAAGCAGCATCCACCCACGCTTCATTTTTCTCTCTTTTTCTATCCTTTTACGTCACCCACAGGAACGGAATCTTCTTTCTCGGTTATCACTAACCAGTTTTCAGTATTCTCGTTTCATAAAATTTTACTATTACGATTTGGACGTCTGTGAATCATCCACGCATACTACTCTATCTCACATACAAATAATATTTATATATATATATATGTGTGTGTGTATACATAGAAATTGGTATACAGAAAATTGAAATGGACTTGCAAACCCAACGGTGGATTAATTCTGAATCGAATGTTCGTCAAAAATTCTTTTTTCGTTTCTTCTTTTCAATTGGAAGAGATGACAAATGTTATTTTCAGAGTAATAATATTAAACAAATTTTTTTCGCGTACGTCCTCCTCCCCTTCTCTTCTGAATATTCTTTTTCTTTCCTTTTTTTGTTTAAATAATTATCCAATGTATGATAAAGAAATTCGACTAAAAATTATTATTACGAATTATCTAATATATATCTTTAAAAAAAAAAAAAATAATCAGAAAAAATTAACTGGGACTTAGAAAAAAAAAAAAAAAGAAAATAAAAAAGGGAAGAAAGTATTTTGTTGGTACTTTAGTTTACGATCCGATAAACGTTGATCACACTTAACCAAAGAGAGATTTTAAGGATAAAGGGTTGTGAAGAACCCCCATAGAGTACGAGTTCTTACTAGTGAAGGGATTAAGGGGTAGGAATAGGGGAGGGGGGTTACAAGAAAGGGAAGAATATCCTAAGAAAAGAAAGAAAAGAAAGAAAGGAAATACTGCACCTAGCAGCTTTGGTACACATCCGAGATAAAAGTGTGATAAAAAAAAAAGAAAAAAGAAAAGAAAAGAAAAGAAAAAGGCCACTCGATTCTCTGAGATGGTGCGGGGGTGTGTGGGGGTGAGTTAGAATACTCGTACCCTTGTGTAAACTCGTGTAAAAGCATGTGAGTTCTTGTGCAAGCACGAACAGGCCACTTTCACCCTTTCACCCCAACCCTTTATCCCAATTCCAATACCTTAAACACTTTCCATTCGTAACCCCTTTGAATTCTCGTCGCAAGACCACCACCATTACCACCACCGTCGAAAATATTCCTTTAGTAACACCATATCATTATTTTAGTTAACATTTTCTAGTAAAATCTTAGGTGAAATATTTTGTCCAACCATTATTTTTACAGTTAACCAATTTTTACCCCCTCTTATGTATAGGTACGTGTGTGTGTGTACGGTTTTGATTCGTTGTGTTGGACTTTTTACTATACGATTAATTTATTGTTTTTTTTTTTTATTTGTAATATCTAACACACCACGTCGTACAGAAAAAAAGAAAATAATCATCATTCAGTATTATTCATTATTAAAATAAAAACGAAACGTAGGAACACCACGACTCATTAAAAAAAAATGTTCATAGCAAATGTTACTTAACGTTATACCCATTGTTTCATTGTTTTTTTCTTTTTTTTTTTTACAAACATACGTACACATAAACGTATTCAAAAATGCACGCATATATGTACAATTATTTATTACGCGTATTTAAAAAAAATATATAATACATTCTCTGACTTCGCAATAATTGTTAACTGTATCTTGCATTACATTGTTTCATTTTACTTTCTATTTCCAACACACACGTATGCAAGCATGCGTGCATTTACCTACACGTACACACGTTACACCTATATACATATTTAAATATTCCCATTTATGTTTCTTATATTAATTTCTATTTCTCAACCCAATGGAGAGTGCTATCAGGTTGCACGTAACGGCAATTAAAGTTAAACCCAAGCCACCCCCACCTATTCCCACCCCCTTTAACTTTTAATATCCGCTGTTAATAGCCCTTTCAACGCGAGTTAATCCGATTTTGCATTTTTTTTTCCTCTCTCTCTCTCTCTCTCTTTTTTTTCACAAGGTTTTCTCGTCACGCCTACCCAGCCGAGGGTTAATTAAACTAATTGGACGAGTGCATGGCTGCGTTTAGAATCGACTAGGAAAGAGTGCCCAGGCTGGAAATGGGGGTTGGGGGTTCGGGTTAGGGGTTGAGGGTGAGCTGGAGCTGGAAGGGGAAGGGGGTGGCTATTGGTGGCACGCTCGTTCGCGAGTAATTTTCTTTCTTTCCTTTCTCTCTCTCTCTCTCACCCCCACCAACCCCCTGATTTTTATATATTTTCTATCTCTTTTTCTATAGTTATTATAACTCGATTAAATATAACTTTTGTCACGTTTCTCTTTTGCATGGTGGACAAAAAATAAACGTGAACGTATATATAATAATGGCTGGTGGGAGGGGGAGTGTAAGAAGGTTGTTACGTTATCGATTAAATCGTTCAATTGTTTTATGTCATTTTATACGAGAGATAAAATGATTTGATTACTATATGAATTACTATTATTAATTATTGTTAAATAATACCTCGTATATATTTGTAGAAAGTCATGAAAATTTTATTGTTAAAAAGGATTTTTTAAAAAAAAAAAAAAAAAAGATAAGTATATATATTTTTGACTTGACGTTTTTCAGTAGTGGTAATGGGATGGTTGATAGTGGTAGTAGTACTAGATGACAGATAGTACTTCACTTTTGTGCTAGTTTTTTTTTTTTATTGATCGAGAAATCATACCGATTCTTTTCTTTTATTTCTATCGGAAATATTGATGGGGAATTTATTTTTCAATCGTAATGATTCGATGATACTTCAATATTGCATTTGACAAATATTTTTGAATTGCACCCATATATACACCAATCGATTGTGAAATATTTTTCATAAACAATTGTTATTCATAGGAAACTCGAAATTTTACAGTTTGATCATTTACTGTGATAAGAATAATTTCATTGAAATCAAATCAAATCAGATAAAAAATATATATATATAATAACATAAAAAAATAAATGTATAATATATTATAAATATTTTATGCAATAGAGAATGTTTATTATACATCAGATGTTTTCGAACAATTTTCCTTCTCACGGATTAGAATTTTTCTTTTTTTTTTTCATTCTACTACCACCCACAAAGCTTCCAACCAAAAGAGGATTATGTAAATTTCGATTACCTCTATCGTAGTTTCGTCAGCAGATACGTGCAAGAGAAAGAGAGAGAGAAAGATAGAAGTATACACAGAGGGAAATACCATAAACCCTTCCATATCCTTCTCACTCGCACGTAGGACCAAAATTAAACCCTTATACAACCGAGAGACGTGATTTTAACGATCGTAAAGAGGGCAACCATTCTAGAAAACTTTTTCATTTAAGTTGTTGACGAACTGTGTTAATCTACTTTTGTGAACAATTAAACATTATTGCATATATAGAAAATTATTTTGTTTTTTTTAAATAAAAATCTATATAATAATTGTACTGTTACATTTATTTCAAAATTCATTATAATCATTTGTATATATATGTAAGTGGAATGTGTGTGAATGAGTGTAAGTGTGAAGTATTTTTATGGTATTAAAAAAAGTTAATTTTCAAATTAAAAACCTTATTGTTGGTGCATGCAATAACGATGATTAAATATCAATTTTATTTTTGATTATCGATAGAATTGAATGATCAAATTTTCTCTAATCTTTTAAACAATCCTTGCAGTCTACAAATGTTACCTTTTTTCCTATTTTTTTTATTTTATTTTTCAACAAATAAACACAGAATAAAACGTATACTCGATAAATTCAATTAATTTCTTCTTTTTCATTTTCTTCACAGTTAATAGTATTTCGATATAACAATTTGAACAAATAAATTTCTTCCACGATAAAAAAACATTCTTTTTTATCAATTTGATTAACAATTGTAGGATTTAGTTAATAATATTAATAGCTTTGCAGATATTATATTTCAAAGAAGATATATATATATATATAATGTAAATAAAATATATAATTACAATTAAAATATTCAATAACGAATTTTTATTCGTATAATATATTTAATAGAAAAAAAAAAAAAAAAAAAAAAAAAA